>NC_134687.1:126536294-126836794 GCF_050947455.1 Rhinoderma darwinii | reverse complement strand
TGGGCTGTGCGGCTGCACAGCTCAGTATCGAAATACATGAAATAACGGTATCGAACCGTTTGGGGATGCAGAGTATCGAAACAGTATCGAAGTTTCGATGCATCATGCATCCCTATGTGGCATCAGCATATGATGCGTGGCTGCGACACTTTTTATGTTTACAAACAGAAAAGCACGAGGTGCTTTTCTGTTTTCATTCATTCTTTTTACTACTGTTGCGCGAATCACGCGCGGCACCCGGAAGTGCTTCCGTGTGCCGAGCGTGATTTGCACGCACCCATTGACTTCAATGGGTGCGTGCTGCGTGAAACACGGGCAAGTATAGGACATGTGAGTTTTACACAGCGGACACACGCTGCGTGAAATTCACTGACAGTCGGAACGGCCCCATTCACTTACATAGGTCCGTGCGACGCGCGTGAATATCACGCGCGTAGAACGGACGTATAACACTTTCGTGTGAATAAGGCCTTAGAGGGAGCTACACTGGGGGAGTCACTTGTTGAGAAGGATCTGGGTGTACTTGTAGATCATAAACTAAATAACAGCATGCAGTGTCAATCAGCTGCTTCAAAGGCCAGCAAGATATTGTCGTGTATTAAAAGAGGCATGGACTCGCGGGACAGGGATGTAATATTACCACTTTACAAAGCAATAGTGAGGCCTCATCTAGAATATGCAGTTCAGTTCTGGGCTCCAGTTCATAGAAAAGATGCACTGGAGTTGGAAAAAATACTAAGAAAAGCAACTAAACGAATAAGGGGCATGGAGAATCTAAGTTAAGAGGAAAGATTAAAATAATTAAACCTATTTAGCTTTGAAAAGGGACGACTAAGGGGGGACATAATTAATTTATAGAAATATTTAAATGGCCCATACAAGAAATATAATGAAAACCTGTTCCATATAAACCCCCTCAAAAGACACGAGGGAACTCCCTCCGTCTAGAGAAAAAAAAGCCTTCTTTAGGCCCCATGCACACGACCGTAAAACCGCGGACCATACTATTGTGTGTTGGGGATTCTATGGTGCACTATACTGTGGGGTGGCACTATGGGAGCAGGATATTGTGTGGGCTGAACCGGGTGTGTATGGGCAAGGTCAGAGGCGTGGCTTAAAAAGGAAAAAAAAGGCACGCTACGTACACCACATCAGTTGTCACTCTTGGCGATAATGTAAAAGTTAGGAGGTATGCTCTTGGTGTATACATCAAATGTATCCAGAGGGCTGCATTCACCCAACAGAGGCCAAAAGAGTGTCGGTTGTCGGGCTGGTATAACTTTTTTTCTCGCTACTATGCTTTTCTGAACAGAGGCATCCCCAAAAAAAGGGTGAAATATGTCGCTGAATGCCTATTCAGTGGCATATGTGCGAGATATATGTTGGGCAATACTCCAAACATGTACATCTACTGGAAGGGTTAGACATGATGTGAACAGAGCCAAATTGATCCTTGGTAAATTATTAGCACATAGCCAAGTTAAAAAATACCAGGCGACCTTGTAGACAGCTCAAGATAAAACTCAAGAGTTCACCGTTGTGTAAATAAACCATGTAGCTGGTTAGGGAACTTCTGTATAGCATATTTTTTTAAAAAACATAAAAATCTGCAAAAGATTAAAAAAAAAAAAAAAAAAGAAGAAACCAGCAATGCTAACATCTGCATAATCATTGGCACCGTTCATTTTTCACCCGTAATGCTATATAAAATATTTTTCAAGTGGAAAGGAAATAGGATTTAAAATGCAGGCTTCCCTCTGGATGCAGTTTTTTGTGTCAAAACCAGGAGTGGTTTCAAAAAGAAGGTAAAAGTATAAAAGATGAGACATATTTCTGCTCTTTTTTTGTATCGACTTCTGAGATTAGCTAAAAAAAAAAGCTGCATCAAGAACTGCATGTATGATTCCTACCTAATAAATACCAGGATTCTTGATGTGTAAAGGGGTTTTTTAAAAAAAATAAAAAAACAGGCAAGGAGCAGGAATACTGTTAAAATAACCAATACTCACCTAATAAATCCCCCACTGCTTCAGTGCCGCAGCTCCGGTGGTCCCCGACGAATCTTTGTTTCCTTAGCTGAAGCGCTGATGTCCCCGTATACCTACGTGACCACTGGAGCCAATCACTAGCTTCAGAGTTGAATGGCAAAACGCGTCAAACTTATTAGAGGGGAGCAGCTTTTAAAAAATGTGGGGGAAATTCACGGCAACTATGTCCTTTACTAAGACTAGTATAATATATGCCTGTCTTAGTAAATGTGGGCCAACCTATTCCTCTCATGCCAGTGTGGCAACTGGTGCTTCTAATAACAGGAATGTGAAATCTTGTTCCCAAATATATTCTATAGTTTTTATCGTTACCTACAGAGCGGTAATATCTTGATTTTAAATAACTATCACTACTAGATTGAACACGATGCCTTGCCTTGGTACTCTGCAAAGGTACAAAAGATTTTACGGCCGTGGACAGAAGATTGTAGCCCGCAATATACTTGCTACTAGGATCAAAAGAAAACCACATTTAGTATCAGGAGTTTCTTTTTTTTTTTCATTTCCTAGCAGGAAGTAAGTTTATAAATCACGTACAAGCGAAAAGTACAGTTCAAAAGAAAAAAATACCAAAGACTAGGTTGAGGCAGTTTTACGTGAGGTACCCTTTAAAGGGAACCTGTCACGTCAAAAATGCTGCCATATCTATAGGCAGCATGTTAAAGAACTGGAGAAGCTGAACAGATTGATTTATAGTTTTGTGGGAAAAGGTTAAGGATAACCTGTAATTTATTGATTTATATTCCTGCACACTGTGGGCTAAAGAGTCTAGTGGGCGGTCTCCCTCAGTGATTGGCAGCTGTTTCTATATGCACACTAACGCAGAAAAGACTGTCAATCAATGCTACAATCGCTCGTCCCTATACATCTTTATCGCTCGTCCCTATACATCTTTATCACGTCGGCAGCGCATCTCCCTGACTCGCCGTGACAGGCGTTTATCCCAGCATCGTGGGAACAGATGCACTTAACTTTCTTTGCCACTGCATAGGATTTATCTTTTTTCTTGCTCCAAAGCCTCTGACCATAGAGGCTAATTGGCCTAAACTCCCCTGAAGAATCTTGGCCACAAGGAAACGCGTCGGGAGAACAGCATTATCTGCCTGGACACATATAAAAGGAAAAAAGGAGGTTTCCCAGTCCCCAGCTACAGGATCAAGATGGACTTGGACACACTATAGAATGGGTAGGGGGGTGGATTACCCCAAAATATACCTTTGAAAAAACCTCCTCCTTTATGCAGTAATTTTTGGAGCTTTGCATTTATTCTGCACAAAACGTACAGAATGTCAGTTGCATTTACTCTGCACAAAACGTACAGAATGTCAGTTTTTCTCTCACAAAAGAGAGCACATTTTTAGCCTTGAAATTTGTTCTGTGTGTATGTTTTGCACATTATTTTAAACAATATGAAGTAAAAGTTATATTTTATAAAGCTCTATCATTATTCCAGTGATTCTTTACTAATTCTAAATAGAGTATTTATGCTATAAAAAACCTTTGGTGGAAGGAATAAAAATACCACCTGACATCTATATCTATAGGCAGCATGTTAAAGAACTGGAGAAGCTGAACAGATTGATTTATAGTTTTGTGGGAAAAGGTTAAGGATAACCTGTAATTTATTGATTTATATTCCTGAACACTGTGGGCTAAAGAGTCTAGTGGGCGGTCTCCCTCAGTGATTGGCAGCTGTTTCTATATGCACACTAACGCAGAAAAGACTGTCAATCAATGCTACAATCGCTCGTCCCTATACATCTTTATCACGTCGGCAGCGCATCTCCCTGATTATACAGGGAGATGTGAGTGCTGCCGACAACGATGATTTTTAATTTTGCATAAAAGAGCAGATCAGCCGATAAACGAGCAGGGCAACGATCGGGATGAGCGTTCATATGAGCGCTCGTTTGTCCGATCATTGGCCCGTGTAATAGGTGCTCTGCTGAACCATGGAACAAACTAAGGCCGGATTCACACGAGCGTGTCCGTTTTGCTCGCGCAAAAGGTCCGTGTGGCATCAGCATATGGTGTGTGGCTGCGTGATTTCCGCGCAGCCAGCATCATGATGACACTCTGGTTTTATGTTTACATTCATTGTTTTTACGTGTTTCCGTGTGCCGAGCGTGATTTGCATGCACCCATTCACTTCAATGGGTGCGTGCAGCGCGAAACACGGGCAAATATAGGAAATGTCGTGCGTTTCACGCAGCGCACATACGCGATGTGAAATTCACTGACAGTCTGAACGGCCCCATTCAGTAACATAGGTCCGGGCGACGCGCATGAATATCACGTGCGTAGCACAGACGTATTATACGTTCGTGTGACTAAGGCCTAAAGCTCTGTTAATACGGACGTCATAGCTTCGATTTATACCTGCCGGATACGTCGTACAACAGATCCGAGCGGTGACTGCCGTAGTTTTGATGGAAGGAATAGCAAGACATGCTAAGTGATAACAAACCTCAACAAAGCCTATTCTTGCATTATTTGTGGTGTAAAAATCGAAATATTTATTTATACTGATTTAGTGAATTAGAAAACAGAGAGACAGCTGAATGGAGCTGCAGATTTAGGTAATACTGTATGTTGAAAGTCTATAGTAATCAATAGCGTAGTCGACTACGCTATTGATTCCGTCAAACGATGGAACCCCTGAACAACTGAGACAAACGGAAACCATTGGCACCAGATCCGTCACCATTAGCGCAGATGTAAACAAAGCCTTAGTTCTATTCCACAAAGTTTACATTGCTTTTTGATGGTCACAATAGTGTAGCATGCATTTTGTCAGGTTAAAAAAAAAATAAAAAATAAAATCGGATAGAAAACCTGAAGGATCAGAGTCAAAAGGAGTATGATAATAACTGATCGTGACAAATCCATCATATCCGTCATGTAGCTTGTAAAAAACTATAACATGACCCCAGTGTGAACTAAGTTCGTTTTTGGAAACAGTGGCATTTTGTTGGGTTTTACTCTATACACTTCACAATATAACTTCGAAGATGCCTAGAAAAGCGTAGAAAATGACAAATTTTTAAAAAAAACTAAAATGTATGTCAAAAAAAAAATTCTATTAAAAAACACTTTTAAACTGTAGGCCTTTTTTTAAACATACGTTCTAAAATAAAGAATGTCCACATGCAGAATTTCCATTCTGGTTTTCCATGCAGAAATTCTGCAGCATATTACAGTAGCAGCAAGGAGGATAAGATGTGAACATATCTCATCAGCATGCTGCAGAAAACACATGCGTAAATTGTCTGGGACCCCCACTGAACCTCCTGTGAGGAGGTGCTTGAATGGAGCAACGGTAGAGGATGCCCCCACCCCTATATTCAAGGTCTATGGGACTGATAGAAACAGCCAAGCATTGTACTCGGCTGTTTCCATCATTCCCATAGACTTTAAAAGGAGCAGGAGTAAGCATGCTCGAATGCAGCTTGAATCAATGTCCTCCTCACTGCGGTGGAGCACTAACAAGGGTTCGTGACCCCCGTTCTCACAATTGGTGGGGGTTCCAGCAGTGGGGCCCCCAGCGATCAGACAGTTAACACCTATCCTGGAACACCTCTTTTAGGTAGATTCACACATAACAAAACACTGCAGAATTTCTGTCTGGATTTTCTGTGTGGAAATTCCGCAGCATTTTTGCAGGAGAATTTGACATGCTGCAGATTGAGAATCAGATCAATTTCCGCACGTGTCTTCTGCATCAAGTGGATGAGATTTGTAGAAACGCGGTTCAGCCATCAGGACAATATTGAATGGAGCAGCGGTTGAGCATGCGCGCTGCCACTCCAATCAAATTCAATGGGAATGTTGTAAACAGCTGAGTACAGCACTCGGCTGCTTCGGTCAGTCCCACAAAGATTGAATGGAGTAGCGGCCGCATGATCGACCACCGCTATATTTAAGCTCATCCTCAATGTGGGCGGAGAAGTGAAAAGAAACGGGGAGTTAGGTACCCCATTCTCCCAAACGGTAGGGGTCCCAGCGATCGGACAATTATCACCTATCCTGTGGATAGGTGATAGTTGTCGATTCTGGTAGAACCCCTTTAAGGGTATATTCACTCGTGGCAGATATGTTGCAATCATTTTGTCTGGTGGGCAATAGCGCGACGCTGCACCAGTGTAGGTGCCCTTTCTGTGACATGTAAATGAGCAACAACAGCTCAGTCTGGAAGTGGTGACCACACAGGTTTACAGAATGGGGGCCACTGATTGAGAAGTACTGAATAACACAAAAAAAAAAAAAAAAAAGTTACCATTCCTTAATTGCAACACCGACTACAGAGTCCCAAATTGTCTCTGGAAGCAACAAGAGAAGTTTATCCAGAGCTTCATGAATTGGGTTGTCATGGCAAGCAGCCACCGCAAACCTGACATATTCTGATTCTTTCCTCAGTGTGGCCTTACACGCAATCATTTACTTGCTTTGCCCAATTTCGACTGACTCTATTATTGTGTGTGACAACATAGGAATGAATGGCCTCATATGTCAAACTCTTATGAACATTATAAAGGAATCATTTGCATGTCATCAAAAAATCTGGCGGATGGTTTCACTTTACATATGTGATGTGACAACTGCTCTTTAAAAGGGGTACTCTGGTTTCAGCAAATACCACAGTGGATAAAAATGGGGGTCATGTGACGAACACCCAGGTATAGGACTTAGTGCTCTTGTACACGACCGTCTGTGCTGCCCGAGCACCATCTTATCCATGGACAGATAGGACATGTTCTATCTTTCCACGGATCGGAGAGTCGTGTCCATTTTCACTGCCACGATTCACCCACTGAAGTGAATGGGTCCGTCAAAACTATTGAGTGCCACTCGGATGCCAGGAAAAACGGCCTGAGTGGCACAAGAGCCCTTATTACAAGATACAGCTCTGATAACTGTATTGTACTGTAACCAACTGAGCACCTGTGTGTCCATCACATGATGAAGACCGTTTTATCCACAGGAATAAAAAAAATGAAAGGTTCCAATTGCATGACAACAAACAGAGATCTTGAAAATCATGAAGAATTAATACATAAAGTATATTGAGAAATTGGATAACTTTTCATTATACAAAGAATAACATTTATTTGCTGAAACGGTAATACCCCTTTAACACTAGTTTTCATCAATTTCTCTCAGAGTATATTGGAGTGGATGTACCGCAGATACCCCACGTATGGGACCACTACATATAGGAGAACTTCATATTTAGGGTATAACTTCTTTTAAGGGGAATTGCACACATTTATTTAACCCAGTACAAAAGAGATGATGTAGTACAAAAGCTGTGGAAGAGCATAATAATATTTGGAGCCATTCGGTGTATACTGTATTCTGTAAACTTTTCCTATCCATTTGCTGCAGTCCATAAGACATAAGGCTGTTGTCTTAGAAGGCCTCAGCCTCCTCCAGGCCAGTTTTCTGAGGAGACTGGTCACTTAGTTCCTCTGCCTGATGATATTCTCAATGTGAATATTCAATCTATAGCTATGACACTGGCAAATGGCTGCAGCATGACATAAGCTTATGTCACCATATGTTCCAGCCCATTCATCACTATTCCCATTAAGAATATAATACTCCTAGTGCCTGCCAGGAGGATAATCAGCGCAGGTCCCTGAGGACTAGGCTGCACTGGCATGTCTGCCGCTGTATACAATACATACATAAGCTGGCATACATCATGTAGGGCACTGCCCATGGTTACCTGCAGCCTGGTTCAGGTTGGACCTCCTGTGTCTCCTGTTGCCAGCACTATCCCTCAGCTCCTCCTCCTCTTCCTCCAGCCAGGCTTCAGCCATCAGCAGACAGCACAGGGTAAACACATTGGAGACTCAGAAAATCACATTCCTTCTCCTCAGAGCTGTAGAGAAGCCCAGATGAGGCCGAGCTGCTATCAGTGTGTGTGGCCGATTCCTACACAATGCTCAGCAGCATGCCCGGTACCGTGTCCATCCATTCAAAAGACACAAAGATGCCAGTGTCAGCCCTGGATGCCCGTGCACCTGATCGATCCCACGATGACACACGCAGGCCAGCCTCTGCACACAAACTTTGCCCTGTGTGAACATACATACATGCAGCAGCCTGAGAGCCTGCCCCTATGCCAGCTCTCCCACAGGGGCACTCCTCGGCGGCGGTGCAGGGGGAACTTCCACACAGATGCTGTCTTCCCTGCCTTCCCTCCTTCCCTGCACTTTCTAAATATTCCGGTGTCAACAGGAAATTGTTCTCTCGGTCTCCCTGTGATAGTAAAACAAAAGGCAGAGGGGGAGGGAGGGAGGAGGTACCTGCGGCAGGCATACTGAGAGGAGCAATGACAGCTCCAGCCTGGTAATAGCAATGCCAACTGGATGTATTGAAAGGAGATTCCCAAAAATCTCACCCCTACAGTTTGTATCTTCACACAGTAACTGCTAAGATGCCGCCTCATATTGTACAGACAGAATGAAAGGGCAACACTATGTAGAGGTTGTCAATGTATAGAGAAGGCCGCACATTAAAGCCTTGGAATATAGATTGTCATATGAGATATTAAAGATGGAATAAAAAAACCGAATCACAATATACAAAACTGATATGGAATGACCAATGCTTTACCGAGACACTAGGGTATGTGCACACACAAAATAAAAAAAAACTTCTCAAAATACGGAGCTGTTTTCAAGGGAAAACAGCTCCTGATTTTTAGACGTTTTTCAATCAAAGTCGCGTTTTTCGTGCCGTTTTTAGAGCAGTTTTTCTATAGAGTCTATGAAAAATGGCTCCAAAAACGGCTGAAGAAGTGACATGCACTTTTTTGTGGCCATTTTGTTACGTGACCGTTTTGTCGGAACAAAATGCAGTTTTTCCCATTGAAATCAATGGGCAGATGTATGGAGGTGGTCTGCTTCCGATTTTTCAGACGATTTTTGGGATATTTACGGCCCGAAAAACTGCTGAAAGTACTTCGTGGGAACATACCCTATAGAGTGGCCAAAAATATTAGTACCATACAAAGCCTAAACATTACCACTATACACAGTATAGTGCCACACAGCCCCCCCCTTGTATATAGTGCCACACAGCCCCCCAAGGAGTACAACGCAATGGCGCATGTGAGAAAGTTGTATCAGCCACAGGGATGTTAATCAAACATGGAAAGGTGGGTTTGAGGCAGGACTATGTGACTCTTCAGGATAGAGGCACCGCCTAAATGACCCTTTAATGAGTAATTAGCATATAGTGTGCACCAGTTTAAAAGTTGATTTTATAGATTTTGCTGCATACATTTGGAAATATTGTCAGGTCATGTATTACCGCATGGTGGCGGTTCAAGGGGTTAAAAGTACCAGACAGGTTCCCATTAAATATATAATGAATTGAAAACAATTCCATCTGCCCTGCAATATTGTTATTATAAATATATCCTATATAATTACAGCTCCAGAACCAAGCTCATACATATATACAGTATCAGAACAAAGCTCAGTACATATATACAGCACCAGAACTAAGCTCATTACATAAATACAGCGCAAGAACAAAGCTCCGACATATATATATATATACAGTACCACAACCAAGCTCAGCTAATAAATACAGCACCAGAACCAAGCTCAGTCCATATATACATCCCCAGAACCAAGCTCAGTACATATATACAGGACTAGAACAAAGATCAGTACATAAATACAGCACCAGAACCAAGCTCAGTACATATATACAGGACTAGAACAAAGATCAGTACATATATACAGCACCAGAACTAAGCTCATTACATAAATACAGTGCCAGAACAAAGCTCTGACATATATACAGTACCACAACCAAGCTCAGCACATAAATACAGTACCAGAACCAAGCTCAGCACATAAATACAGCACCAGAACCAAGCTCAGTACATATATACAGCACCAGAACCAAGCTCAGTACATATATACAGGACTATAACAAAGCTCAGTACATATATACATCCCCAGAACCAAGCTCAGTACATATATACAGGACTAGTACAAAGATCAGTACATAAATACAGCACCAGAATAAAGCTCATTACATAAATACAGCACCAGAACAAAGCTCAATACTTTAATATAGCCCCAGGACAAAGCTCAGTACATATATACAGTACCAGAATTAAGCTGAATATATATATACAGCTCCAGAACAAAGCTCCGTACTTATATACAGCATCAGAACCAAGATCAGTACATATATACAGCTCCAGAACCAAGCTCAGTACATATATACAACACCAGAACAAATACGCTCAATTTAGTGCAACCCCTGCCGTATAGGTCTGTACGTCGAAAAAAACCTACAGCACCCAGCATGGCCTGAACAATGGTAAGAATATGCTGGGATGTGCTGTTTCACAAAAAAAAATCATACCACACATCATCTCACTGCAGATCATACAGTGATTATAGTACTGATTAGAGGCAGGATAAATATTTACATTAAGTGACTCACCGGTGACATCTCAGATTCTAGTTCTTTTCCTCTTTGCTTCTCCCTCCGGTACAGACCTCTATAATGGATTTCTCCCGGCCACGACCCATTTCTCAGCTTCTCACTTTTAAAACATTCCTGCAACTATAAACGAAGATAACATTTTCAACACCTCTAAATATAATAGCGCCATACACTGCACCTCTAACTACAACAGCACCATACACTGTGTCCCTGATTATAATAGTACCATATACTGTGTCCCACACTCACACACCGTGCCCCATGTAGATAGTGCCCCATAGCCCCCTGTAGATAGTTGTAGCGTCCATGGCCACGGGCCATCGGGTTTACTCACCTCCCGACGCCCGCAGCCATGGATCAGTGAGCGCTGGCCCCCATCTCCTTCCTAGGAGACGCCAGCGCTCAATTCCGTTCAGGTCCGCTGTGTCCCGTAGGGTGCGTGCGCGAGCTCGTGCCCGATCTTAAAGGGCCAGCGCGCGCACATGAAAACAATCATCATCATAACTCACATGATTTCCTGGACTATAAGAAGGTACCTGCCCTTCTGATCCTTGCCTGAGCATTGTTAGTGTTTCCCACGTCTGTCTTGCAAATGGTCCCTTAGTGTTTCCCGTTCCAGTTGTTACCCGTGCCCTGTTACCTGTTCCTGTATCCCGTGCTGTGTTCTAGTTTCTGTGCCTACTAGTGTTGGAGTCATGTCTACTGCACCTGCTGTCGTTTGCCACGTCCTGTGTCATCCGCCACGTCCTGTGTCATCCGCCGCGTCCTGTGTCATCTGTCACGTCCAGTGTCATCTTCCACATCCAGTGTGATTCGCCATGTCTGGCGCAACCTGTGGCACCTGCTGCATCCGCCACATCTGGCGTAACCTGCTGCACCCACCTCCATCTGTGCCAGAGCTGCGGCCACTGTCTGGACTATCCAGGTACCCTAGTGCGGGACTTTGTATTACTGGGGTGCTCTGTTGTTTCGCCAGCTGACTCCCCGCTACGGCGGTGCGGCCTAGTGGGTCCACATACCCACAAACCGTGACAATAGTGACCCCCATAGAGTCTCTGTAGATAGTGCCCCACATACAGCCCTCTGTAGATAGTGCCCACATATGGACTCCAGAGCTGCAAGGCAATAGTGCTAACCACTGAGCCACCGTGCTGCCCTACATATAGCTTCCCCTATAGATAGTGCTCCACATATAACCCACCTATGTAGTTAGTGCCTCACATATAGCCCACCCCTGTAGATAGTACCCCACAGGTAATCCACCCCATATATAGTGTCCCACATATAGCCCACGCCTGTAGATAGTGCCCTACAAATAGCTCCCCCTATAGATAGTGCTCCACATATAGCCCACCTCTGTAGATAGTGCCTCACATATAGCTACCCATGTATATAGTGTCCCACATATAGCCCACCCCTGTAGACAGTGCCCTACATATAGCCCCTCTGTAGATGGTGCTCCACAGGTAAACCACATATAGCCCACCCCTATAGATAGTGCCCTACAAATAGCTCCCCCTATAGATAGTGCCCTACATATAGCTCCCCCTGTATATAGTGCTTGTCATGTTGGGTACGTGGACCCACTGGGCCGTACCGCCTTGATGGTATGGCAGCTGGCCAACAGGACACAGGTCACACAGGTCACAGTCTATAGTTCGTATAGTGTACCTGTGGTAGCTCAGACAGTAGCAAGACAGGTTTGGCTGGAACTAGGCAACAGGCAGGCTCCAGGCATGGTGTAGCGGGACAGGCATGGTACTCAGCACAGCACGACTTCAGCTCAGCATAACACTTGACCAGGATAGCACGGGATACAGGTTTCAGGTAGCAGGAACAGGAAACACTGAGAACTGGAAAACACTTAGAACACCATTTGCATAGACAGACTAGGGTAACGAAAACAAGGATCAGGCATGGCAGGAAGGGGCTGGGCCCCTCTTATAGTCCAGAGTGCTCATGGGTCAATTTTGTACTTAACTTCAGGTGCGCGTGCTGGCCATTTAAGAGCGGGCACGAGCGTGCACGCGCACCCTACGGGACTCTGCCGGGAGAAGCGGAAGTGAGCGCTGGCGTCTCCTGAGGAGGAGATGGAGACCAGCACTCACAGTTCCATGGCTGCGGACGTCAGGAGGTGAGTGAGCCTGACGGCCCGCGGCCATGGGCATGACAGTGCTCCACATCCCCACATATAGACCCCCTCTGTAGATAGAGACCCCCACTGTAGATAATGCCACTCACAGTTTTAGTAAAAAAAACAAAAACTTTACATACTCACCCTGATCCCGTTCCTGCGCCGTCCGGTGGCAATGCAGATCTGCTCTCTTCTGAGCAGGTCTGCTGGAGCTGAATGAAGCAAGCGACGTGTCGTTGAAAGGTGCTGATTGGCAGGGCAGAATGACTTTCCCCGTCAATCATCGCCTTTCAGCCATGGAAGCGGCTGGATGATGTCATCGTGCCACTAGCGTTGTTGAAAGGTGCTGATTGGCGCGGGGAAGTCACATTTCCCCGCCAATCGGCGTCATTGTAAGCCGCTGAATGGTCGGGCACGGAGCGTGCCTGGCCATTCAGCGCTAATGCATGTATTTGTACCTGGGTGCTGTAGACGCAAGTACAATTACTGCAAGAGTGGGTGGCTGTCGCTAGCACCGTGGCCCTCTCCGTTGCTAGCGACACCACCGGCCCTTAAATGTTAGAGGCTCGGCCGCGCGGGCCCCCATAGTAGCATCGCTACCGCTGTAGCAGCCATAACGGCTGCAAGCGGTGCCACCAGGTATATGGGTGGGGCGTGTCGGCGGGCTGCACGGGCCACCTCATGCTGTGGGCCCTGTAGCAGCTGCTACAACGGTAGTTACGCCACTGACTACACTAGTATTATGTTAATATAGTGTCAAAATAATGCCACAGCCAGTATGTAATGTTTAAAACATGCAATGAGTTATAGGTCGGCAAAGGTCTCTAAATAGCAGAGTTCCTATAAATTACCCCTTTGACATTGCCATATTTTGGCTATTCTAATTGACATATTTTGGTCAAAACCAGGACTGGTTCCAAAATGGGAAAAGGTACAAATGTTTCCATTATATTTTTCTCTGTGTAGACTCCACTCCTGGTTTGGCTTCCAAATACCAATGCAAAATACTGACCAAAATACTGCCATGTGAATGTGGTCTTATTCTTTCATTACTAGTGAAAAAGGAAAAGTGTGGAGATAATAGTTGCACTAAAAAATGAATGAACATGAGATATTGGAGAAGATTTATTCACATCTCGTTTTTACTGTATCTCTGACGTGCACGTTTTGACATAAGAAAACCGTGTCAAAACGTGTACCACAGCGTACACATTGATTTCTATGGTCAGGACGGATGCCCTAATGGTGTATTTTGTGCATACGTTTTGTATGCTTACATTATATCCGTTTTTTTTTTCCATGTCCTGAAAAGCGTAGTCTACTACGCTTTCCAGTTTTTTTCCAAAACGTATACGTTTTTATTTGTATTGAAGTCAATGGCGACGTATGCAATATTAAACCCTACTATTGCATACGTAAAACGTATACGTTTTTGTAACCTTATATGGGAAATCTTGACTTTACAAAGTTTGATTTAGCTAAAGAACAAAAAAAGTATACGTTTTTATAAGAACGGATACGACATACACCACAAAAGACAAGCATGTTACAAATGCATACGTTTTTGTAACATTAAAAACGCATACGTCGTCGTATACTACAAACGTTTGCACAAAACGAGATGTGGACTTATCGCAATGGGAAGTGTAGCAGTTGCCCATAGCAACCAATCAGATCCCAGCTCTCATTTATCATAGGCCTTTTTAAATGAACAGTGCAGCCACCTCTCTCCTTTTATGTCATTATTTGTCCATTTGTTTTGTTTACTTAGTTGTTTGCATATACCGTATGTATAATGTGAGATGTCAGCAACAAACTACATGACAAGAACAAAAAGCTCTTCATTTATCTGTAAAGTAGATTTAGAACATCAAATACCCATAATAAGCTGTTAATTCCATGTCTAATTCTATATTAAATCAGTCCATAAGAAAATCCTGTTAATTTCAAATCTAACAAATGTACAGAAAGTTTATTTTACTTTTATTCCTATGTAAAATATATTCCACATCAGACTACAGTCATGTATTGGATAGCATACACATTCTATGTCTAGCACAAACAGAAAGGTTATTTCATACCTACTTGTAAAGATTAGGGTATGTTCACACGCAGTGTTATCAGGTGTATGTCTGGTCGTAAACGCCTCGAAATACGCCTTGAAAAACGCTAGCTAAATACCTTCAAACATCTGCTCATTGAACTCAATGAGAAAAACGGCGTTTAGTTCAGATGGGGTGTTTTTTTATGCCGCTGTTTTAAAAAAACGGCGCTTGAAAAGACGCCCTTTAAAAAGGAGCATGTCACTTCTTGGGCCATTTTTGGAGCTGTTTTTCATTGTGTCATTGGAAAAAACAACTCCAAAAATGGCACCAAAAAATGCCTCAAAAAAATGTGTCGGCTACAAAAACATCTCAAAATCAGAGGCTGTTTTCCCTTGAAAACAGCTCTGTATTTTCAGCCGTTTTTGATTTTGCGTGTGAACATACCCTAACAAGTACAGAATGCTCCTCCATTTAATGACATGCCTAATTATGTTGTCTACTTCTTCATTCCATGTCTATTATTTCAATGTTTCGCACTATGCTAAACAGGACTCCCCCCTACTCGCTAAACTGTGCGGACTCATAGAGCCCTCGTGCACTGGCGCACAGGCTCCATTGGACTCCGTATGTATAGAGATATTCCCCCTTAGAGGCAATGCTTTTAAGGAGGAATACCTCCATTCATGCGGAGTCTGATGAAGCATGCCACAATTTTTTAATTATTCTTTCAGATTCATACGGAATCCGACAGAAAAAGGCTCGGTATGAAATTGGTAGTACAGTAGAGGCCTCATTGGCCCCTACGGCAGCCCTAATATGGCTCCATACAAAACGGAGATGTGTTTGAGCCCTAATGAGGGGACGTGTTGTGGAAAGGAAAAGTGATGGAAGTACCATTGGCACTCTAAATATTTCCAATCCTTTACTAGTAAAATTATATTTAGCATTTGATTACTTGCTATGAAGAACATTGCTCTTTCATTTGCCTTTTTTTTTTTTAATTCCCTACCCCTACTCCTGCTATCTCCATTAGCATGTGAGGAGACCTGGCGTTCAAAAAGGAAAGGTGTACGTTTTCTAGCATTTCACATATCCTTGCAGCTTGAATCTATAGAGTGTACTCAGGCGATGTCATTTTACTGTGAGAAAATAGGTCTTCTGTTCGCTAAGCCAGTTTACGTTTTATAAGGGCGTGTTCACATACAGATAACAAGCAAAAACCCATGACTCTGTAAATGTAAATACTGTGCTAAACAATAATAGGCAAAAATATCCTTTTATTTGTGCAATAGTTCTCTGCAATATTGCCACAATTTACATTGTGCTTGTGTTATGCCAGTCCTGGCACTGTGCCATCAGTGAGATTAGTCTTGTTTCAGGCACAAGTCTTAGCTTTTTTCCCTAAATCAATATTTCCTGTGCAATCATTGTAATGCATTTTCTAGGCAAACGTCCTCATTATTTTTTATTTGTATTACATAGTCAAATTTATATTTCCTTGTACAGATAGTGAGTACAGTATGTATAGTAATAGGCTCAGCATAAGATATACCTTATATAAGAAGATATGCCCCATGCTCAGAAAGCAAGCCCATTCACGCAACATTCACACATGACATAGCGTAGGTCTCAAGACTTTGACGGAGAGAAACTTTTCGGTGCCACTTCCAATGCTGCGACTACACACTTGATACAGTATCCCTCCCCCCTCCCACTCCCTAAGGAGTATCATCTATGACCTCAATGCACTGTCATACTTTACACTGGTATTACGCAGCCCTGCAGAAACAAGTTTTACTAGAAAAGTACTGATTTGCATAACACACTACGTTTTAAAGAAACAATGTACAAGAAGATCCGGCACTCAACAATTCTTTCTTGAATCAGAACTATTTTTATTTGCAATCCACAGACATAAAGATGATGTTTCGGTCAAAACAATATGACCTTTTTCAAATCCTCGGATTGCATTTGTATAGAGTAGGAGAACTGCGCTATCCGCGACATCCGCCGCTAGAAAGGAAATGAGCGCAAAAGAAACAATGAACATAATAGATTAGATTCATAGAAGATGGCATACCACTCATAGGTATGTCAGGAGTTTCTCAGCGTTGCTAAGCCAAGTACCCCCTGCTCAAGCAAATGACATCAAAGCACCCCAGGCTATGATCATACACGGTGCTGCCTGTTAAAAGCACAGCATGAGCACAGAGTGAGTACCCCTAGAGACAAGGAATGTACCCCAAGCAGGACAAAAACCTAAGGTTGGGAACCTAGGCGATTGTCTAATTCTCTATTGTGGCATGTCCCATACCTAACAACAAAAGCATGCATTTTTTGAGGAATATGGAAGGTGATAAAGGTTTATACAGGGCAATGGTTGATCGGCTCATTTATGCGACCAATAAAATGATTGCTAGTCGAGGGTGATGTGCTACCGACATGATGAAATTGTTTAGGGACGAACCGTTATAACCGTTTTTGTGCGGATGTTAATCCCAGAGGAGGTCTGGAGCTCTGCAGTTACTGAGTTTTCGCAGAGCGTTGACAGCCCAGCACTCGGCGACCCCGCTCTGTAAGTTTACGTGGTCTGACACTTTGTGGCTGAGTTGCTGTGATTACTAAATGCTTCTACTTTGCAATAATACCACTCACAGTTTATCCTGGAATATCGAAGGAAGAAGTTTCACGAACTGACTTGTTGCAACGGTGGCATCCTATTACAGTACCACACTTTTAGTGAGCTCTTTAGAACAACCCATTTTTTCACAAATGTTTCTAAAGACAGACTGCATAGTTAGGTGCTTGATTTTATAGACATGTAGCAATGGGACTGAATGAAACACCTGAATTCAATGATTACGAGGTGTCCCAATACTTTTATCCATACCGTGTCCAATGCATTCCGAAAGTCTGCTGACCCTTTCAATTTTTTCATATTTTGTTCTATTACGGCCTTGTGCTACAACAAAAAAAACAATCTTGGTTTCATCAGACCACAGAATATTGTTTCTCACAGTCTGAGAGTCCTTTAGATTCTTTTTTTTGTTGCAAACTCCAGATAGGCTTTCATGTGTCTTTTACTGAGGAGAGGCTTCTTTGTGTCCACTCTGCCATAAAGCCCAGATTAGTGGAGTGCTGCAGTGATGGTTGACCTTCTGACAGTTTCTCCCATCTGCACACATGATCTTTGGATCTCAACCAGAGTGACCATGGAGTTCTTGGTCACCTCTCATAACAAGGCCCTTCACCCCCGACTACTTAGTTTAGTGGGGCGGCCAGTTCTAGGAAGAGTCCTGTTGTTCCAAACTTCTTCCATTTAAGAATTATAGAGGCCATTGTGCTCTTTGGAGCTTTTAGTGTAGCAGAATTTTTTTTGTTCCCTTCTCCAGATCTTTGCCTCCATACAATCCTGTCTCTGAGCTCTACAGGCAGTTCTTTCCTCTTTGTGGCTTGGTTTTTGCTCTGATATGCATTGTCAGCTGTGAGACCTCATATGAACAGGGGTGTGTCTTTCCAAATGATGTCCAATGAAATGAATTTACCACAGGTGGACTCCAATCAAGGTGTAGAAACATTTCAAAGATGATCTAGAGAAATGGGAGGCCCCAGAACGAAATTTCAAGTGTCATAAGAAATGGTCTGAATACTTATGTCA
The DNA here is from genome assembly GCF_050947455.1 of Rhinoderma darwinii. Taxonomy (NCBI): domain Eukaryota; kingdom Metazoa; phylum Chordata; class Amphibia; order Anura; family Rhinodermatidae; genus Rhinoderma; species Rhinoderma darwinii. Next base: position 126,818,431 of record NC_134687.1, on the reverse strand, counting down.
ATGCGAAATTTGAGTTTTTCATTTTTAATAAATTTGCTAAAAATTCTGAAGTTCTGTTTTTATTGTCATTATAGGGTATTGAGTGCAGAATGATGTAGAAAATGTGTTTTTTTTTCTTTATTTTAGCACAAGGCCTCAACATAACAAAATGTGAAGAAACTAAAAGGGTCCAAAGACTGGATATGCCACCTATTAGGCATAAGGTTGGATAAGTCTGGGGCATGCTATTGTCAGACTGTTTTAAAGTTTTAAATAGTCCTGCTAAACCTGATTCCCAAGTCTGGTGTGAACCTAACCGAATCAGTTTTCAATCACTACTATCAGTGAAATATCTTTTGAATGAGTTTTGTCTCCAATGTTATTTTCAAAAACTATGGAAATAAATTATTGGAACAATTTGACCAATAAAACTTTGGAAAGACAAAAAAAACAAAACATTTTTTCTGACATAATTGCCCTGACAAAAGAAGGGTGACTTGCAATTCATATACTTATAGTTACATTGTGTTACACTGTGAGAAATATACGTTTGCATCAAGCAAACCACAGTGCAACTTATTTACTAAAGGTTACAAAACACAAAGTCAAACTGTATCCCCCCATCCCCAGGGATGGCGTAAAGTTAGTAAGTTCAAAAACCTTCCCGGTCTGACAGCTAGAATAAAGCTGGCTATACACTTAAGAGAGCTGTGAGCCGAACGTTCATTTGGCCAACAGCTATTCCGACTAACTACACCATAAACATGAATGCTCCTCTAGCAGCGGATATCTCCCACAGAACCAACGGATTGGCATGTTGAAATCCCCAATTAGGTTTTGGGGGAGAGTGTGAAGACCCCAATACACATTAGAAAGTCGGCCTATCTCGACAACATCATATCACAGAAAAGTGACATTGAAAACAGTAAACACTTAGATTGGGAAGATAAAAAAGTCCTGAATGTATCACATATAGTAGCAATTACTGTTAGTATAGCATCAGGATTCACACCTAAACTTCCACCACAGTTTATAAATGGGAACTCGAATTGGAAAGCGAGAAGAATGGTCCTGGAAGGACTCTAGTGAAGCTTATTTTATTATAATGTCTGCAGAAATGCATGGAACACAGGCAGATGAAGGTAAAAAACAGGTATGATGTAGGATTTCAACATACATAGTATTTGCATTATATACCCTGTGGGTTTTCATATCATAGTCAGTCTGCTTTAACTTTCTTCTTTTTTTTTTTTACTATGTACTGCCCACACATAATGCACACATGATTTCATACACATCTTGCTGAAAGTTATCGTGACTCCACTGACTTTGGTCTTGAAATCTTATGTCCAGTAAGGGTATGTTCACACGGCTTATTTTTAGCTGTTTTTCGGGGCGTAAACGCCCTGACAAATGGCAGAAAAAACAGAAGCTTAACGCCTCCAAACATCTGGCCATTTATTTCAATGGGGAAAAACATTGTCTCATTCCGACGGGGCATTTTTGTACGCGTCCGTTTGAAAAAACAGCGCGTAAAAAAATGCAGCGTAAAAAGAAGTGCATGTAACATCATGAGCCGTTTTTGGGGCCGTTTTCATTGTGTCAATAGAAATACAGCTCCAAAGACGGCCACAAAAAAACGTTTGATGCTTAAAAAAGGGCTGAAAATCAGAGGCTGTTTTCCCTTGAAAACAGCTCTGTATTTTACAGCCATTTTTAGTTTTGCGTGTGAACATACCCTTACTGTGCTGATTTTTTGTAAGTACCACGATCTTTTATCAAGCTGTAACAGCATTGCATGCTGTGTATGCTGCAGCAATGAAGATGCCAGCAGGGCTACAGGTGACACACATTACGATGTAGCTTTAGTAACAAGACTATTAATGGTACTGTTTCAAAGTGCCCATCCTGCTAATGTCAGAAGTTCACCATGACCTATATGTGGTCTTCGTGCCACAGGTTGTGCATGTCAGCTGCAGAATGTAAAAATATAATCTGGGACCAATGACCAAATGTTTATTTTTCCATGTTAGAAGTGTGGTTTAAAAGTGAAGTCAGTGATTGTCACAGACACCGGGTATGTGGACCCACTAGGCCGCTCCGCTGTAGCAGGGAGGCAGCTGACCAGGTCACAGTCTATGCGAAAGTCAATGGCAGACAGTAACGCTTGGGTACCTGAATTAGTCCGGACGGTGGCTGTGGCTTCAGCACGGATGGAGGCTGGTGCGGCAGGTGGCGCTAGACGTGGCGGGCAGTATCCGATGTAGCAGAAGACAATGGACGAGGCAGAAGACACTGGACGTGGCAGAAGACACTGGACGTGGCAAACGACACTGGACGTGGCAGAAGACACTGGACGTGGCAGAAGACACTGGACATGGCAGAAGATACTGGACGTGGCAAACAACAGCAGGTGCAGTAGACACGACTCCAACGCTGGTAGGCACAGGAACTAGAACAATACGGAATACAGGAACGGGTAACAGGGCACGGGTAACAACTGGAATGGGGAAACACTAAGGGACCATTTGCGAGACAGACTGGGATAGACTAACAACGCTCAGGCAAGGATCAGAAGGCCGTGCGCGAGCGTGCGCGCGCAACCTACGGGACACAGCAGGACGGAGCGGAAGTGAGCGCTGGCGTCTCCTAGGAAGGAGACAGGGGCCTGCGCTCACAGATCCATGGCTGCGGGCGTCGAGAGGTGAGTAAACCCGACGGCCCGCGGCCATGGACGCTACAATATCCCCCCTCTTACGCACGTGGCCATTCCAGGACAGACTTTAGTTTCTCAGGGTCCATCTTAAGGCCTTGATCCGCGATGACATAGCCCAGGAAGGGCAAAGACCTCTTTTCAAAGGTTCACTTCTCCAACTTGGCATATAAGCGATTCTCTCTTAGTCGCAGAAGAACTTGCCTCCGATGGGTCATCAGATCTGGGGAGAAAATTAAAATATCATCGAGATAAACTACAACACACATATAGAGGAGATCTCGGAAGATATCATTAACGAACTCCTGAAATACTGCGGGAGCGTTACACAGTCCAAAGGGCATCACTAGGTATTCGTAGTGCCCATCGCGGGTGTTAAATGCCATCTTCCATTCGTCACCCCGGCGAATCCAGATTAGATTATAAGCCCCCCGCAGATCTATCTTAGAAAATGTTTTGGCTCCTCGTATGCGATCAAAGAGCTCGGAAATAAGCGGCAATGGGTATTTGTTCTTGACCGTGATCTGATTGAGACCACGGTAGTCAATGCCGGGTCGAAGAGATCCATCTCTCTTCTTAACGAAGAAGAAGCCTGCCCCAGTCGGGGAGGAAGATTTTCGAATAGAAACCCCTCTCCAAGTTCTTCTTGATATCGGCTGACATCGATAAAGTCTCTGGCAAGGAGAGAGGATATACTCTTCCACGGGGAAGAGAAGCATTAGGAACCAGTTCAATGGGATAGTCATAATTCCGATGTGGAGGCAACGTCTCAACCTCTCGTTTGCAAAAGACATCCGCAAAACTGGCATACTGAGATGGTAGACCAGAAAGTGACTGAGGCAGAGGGGGCACAACAGGACGGACTTGTGACAGGCAATAGCTATGGCATCTGGAACCCCATTGAAGAACCTCTCCAGAATTCCAGTCATGGGTCGGGGCGTGTAGACGGAGCCATGGCAGACCCAGCAGGATAGGATTGATAGCCTTAGGTAGTACCAGGAAGGTGATCTGTTCTGAGTGAAGAGCTCCGACCCGTAGTGTCAACGGCTCTGTGATGAGCATGATCGGATCAGGCAATGGTAGACCATTCACAGAGGCAACAGCCAGGGGTCTCTCCAGATGGACTTTGGGTAGACGAAAACGATCCACTAGATCCTTCTGGATGAAACTAGCAGCCGCTCCAGAGTCAAGATAGGCGGAGGAAGGATGTGATGTCTCTCCGGTGACGATGGCCACAGGAATCGATAATCTGGAAGAGGTTTTAACGTTTGGAGACGTTCCACCTAGAGTTGCCTCTCCAATCAACCCTAGGTACTGGAGTTTCCCGGTTTCTGTGGGCATTGGCGCACAAAATGACCCTTGAGGCCACAATACATACATAGTCCAGAGGAGCGTCTGCGCTGCTTTTCCTGTTCAGATAACCGGACTCTGTCTACCTGCATGGGTTCTTCAGGTAGCGCACTAGGAGAGGACAATAGTGGTCTCTGGAACGAGGGTGCTGGTCTGTGGACCCGGCTCTCCTGTCGAACCTCTTGAGAGCGCTCCCGGATTCTCATATCAACCCGGGTGGCTAACAGGATGAGGGCATCCAAGGTAGAAGGAAGGTCACGGGCCGCCAGTTCGTCCTTGATGTGAGAGGACAGTCCCTGCCAGAAGGTCGCCACCAGTGCCTCATTGTTCCATGCCAGCTCGGCTGCTAGGGTATGGAAGGAGATAGCATACTCCCCTACTGTGGAGCCTTCTTGCTTGAGGGTCAACAGAGTGGCTGCGGCAGAGGATGTTCGACCCGGCTCCTCGAACACGGCACGAAAGGACTGCAGGAACAAGGCTAGGTCTGTGGATACAGGTCCTTGTTGCTCCAAGATTGGGTTTGCCCATGCCAGGGCCTTGCCAGCGAGGAGGGAGATAACAAACGCCACTTTGGCCTCCTCGGAGGGGAAGAGATGAGTCCGTAGCCTAAAATGAACCGTGCATTGATTGAGAAATCCTCTACATGCTCTGGGATCACCGTCGTAGCGAGGAGGAGAGGCAGAGGAACTGTGGATCCGGAACAAACAGGAGGAGCAACGGGCAGTGGCACAGCAACCGCTTCAGGAGGAAGAAACGGAGGTGGAACAGCGAGTAGATCCAGGCGGACCAGGATATAATTCACCGCCTCAAGGAGCTGATCCTGACGTGTGCGTAGGTCATGCATCTCCGTCTGTATCTTCTGGACTGCGGTCTTGAGCTGGCCAGCGGGTTCCATGGCCTGAGCGTACTGTCACGGACACCGGGTATGTGGACCCACTAGGCCACTCCGCCGTAGCGGGGAGGCAGCTGACCAGGTCACAGTCTATGCGAAAGTCAATAGCAGACAGTAATGCTTGGGTACCTGAAATAGTCCGGACGGTGGCTGTGGCTACAGCACGGATGGAGGCTGGTGCGGCAGGTGGCGCCAGACGTGGTGGGCAGTATCCGATGTAGCAGAAGACACTGGACGAGGCAGAAGACACTGGACGTGGCAGAAGACACTGGACGTGGCAGAAGACACTGGACGTGGCAAACGACACTGGACGTGGTAGAAGACACTGGACGTGGCAGAAGACACTGGATGTGGCAAACGACAGCAGGTGCAGTAGACACGACTCCAACGCTGGTAGGCACAGGAACTAGAACAATACGGAATACAGGAACGGGTAACAGGGCACGGGTAACAACTGGAATGGGGAAACACTAAGGGACCATTTGCGAGACAGACTGGGATAGACTAACAACGCTCAGACAAGGATCAGAAGGCCGTGCGCGAGCGAGCGCGCGCACCCTATGGGACACAGCAGGACGGAGCGGGGCCAGCGCTCACGGATTCATGGCTGCGGGCGTCGGGAGGTGAGTAAACCCGACGGACTTGTGCACATGGAGCAGCGGCAGCAGACGGAGCGGATGGACCGGAGGGAGCGGCGGCGACTGGAGCAGGTAAGGGATTTCTATGTATGTTTGTGTTTCAGTGTGTGTTTACTACTGTATGTAAACCTTCTACACTGTGTGTTAGCTCAAAAAATGGCGACACACAGTGTAGGAGGTTAGACCGTTCAAACCCCTCGTTTCTCCCGGCACTAGCCAGGATAAAGGAGGGGGGGATGCTGAGAGCTCACTAGAGCGAGGGCTTTTTACCCAATTTTGCAGCATAAAGCAATGTGGTTGCTTTACCACATGCAATGCTGCAATTTTGGGAATGGCTCCATCTAGTGACCAGCAATGGGAAATATTATAAATTAGAATCCAATTGAATCCAATTTATAATATTTCCTGACTCGTGAAAAAAAATAAAAAATTAGAACAATGTTTAATCACCTATACACTAATTGTTTAACTAAAAAAAAAAAACAACATGTTTTGCTGGTAACACATTCCCTTTAAATATATCTTTACAAGAGGAGAAGAAGATATAGAAGATATGGAATGTTTTACACACAAATTAGCAGTTTTATTGTACACCATGAACGTCTTTTGTTAAAATCTCTGAAAGTACACTTGAATGATGCTAATTTGCCACCAACCCAACAAGTTTCCCTGTTGATGATTCACGAGTACCACAATGTACCACAGTCTGTTATAAAGAAAGAATGGAAACACCTACAGTATCTTTTGAGTTTAATGTGTTAATTAGTGTTGACAAGAACATGGAATGTTTGTGATTTTTTCTAAGTAAATCAAAGATTAGCACTTATAATTGATGTCACAACAGAAAAACAACAAAATTTCCTCTGCTAATGTTGATTGAGAATATCATACCACAACAATGCGAACTATGTTTAATGTTAAATAGTTTGTCACCTAACACCAATTAAATGTTGGTTCATGCATGCATAAGTGTATTTATTTATTTAGTAACAAGTTTAACATGATCAGACTTTTTCTTTGGCTGCTATCCAGAAATAGCAACATCAGTAATAAAAAGAATAGACATAGGTAGGAAAAACATACCATAAAGCAAAATACTAATTTGTGACCATACACTATGTTTGCCCCTAGTTATACTGCTAGCCATTCCCTGCCACATCACAGTGGATGTTGGATAGTATCGCCAGTGACATTAGTGTGCATTTGGAAGTTGGCTATTGGAGACACGGCTTTGAAAAAAAAAAATTGCCGCAATCTTTAAACTTATTCATTAACTTCTTATCTCCTTAGTGCTCTGTCTTTCCCAAACCAAATTGACTAATACTTATTCCCGATCATTGCCCTGTGTAAACAAGGCAACGATAAGCCAGTAAATGAGCAGACAATTGGTCGTCGGCTGATCTACTTGTTTATGTGGTGTAATGACGGGGGTGGGGAGACAGACAAGTGAGCCCTAATCTACCCGCCACTCAGTCCCTGCCTACTTGCAACGACCCGCCCTAGGCGACGGGGTACAACTGGGCGACGGTCCCTACGCTCAATAAGTGCACGACAGACAAACAGACAAGGGTACACAGAGCTAGGGGGAGAAAGGGGCAGTTGCCCACGGCAACACCGTGAGCAACAAGAGAAGTGAACAAGCCGAGTCAAACCAGGAGAGTACGAGGTGCCAAACGCAGAGCAGAAGAGTAGTGAACAAGCCGAGTCAAACCAGGAGTGTACGAGGTACCAAACGCAGAGCAGGAGAGTAGTGAGCAAGCCGGGGTCAATATGAAGCAAGGACAATAGTACAAGAAGCTGCAGCAGGGCCAGGAAACCAAACGAGAAGAATCACAAGCAAAGGAGGAACAGGAAAGGCAGGTATAAATAGACAGAGGGCGGGAGCTAGCTCCGTCTGGCCAGGCTGTGATAGGCTCTCCCACTCCTCAGCCTCCCAGCCTGACTGGTAGAAGATCATGTCACTCTCTCAGACTTAGAGCAGGTGCAGACTGATTACCCACGGGCGTCGACACAGAAGCTGTGTCTTGCAGATCCTTTACAGTTTATATATACAGTACTAGAAAAAAGCTCAGTACATAAATACAGCACCAGAACCAAGCTCAGTACATATATACAGTACCAGAAACAAGCTCAGTACATAAATACAACACCAGAAACAAGCTCAGTCCATACATACAGCACCAGAACCAAGCTTAGTGCATATATACAGCACCAGAACAAAGCTCAGTACATAAATACAGCACCAGAACCAAGCTCAGTACATATATACAGCACCAGAACGAAGTTCAGTACATAAATACAGCACCAGAACAAAGCTCAGTACATAAATACAACACCATCACCAAACTCAGTACATATATACAGCACCAGAACCAAGCTCAGTACATATATACAGCACCAGAACAAAGCTCAGTACATATATACATATCTACAGGAGGCTCTTGGGGGGCACTATGTATGGCGGGCACTATCTACATATGCTGTATGTGGGGCACTATTTACAGGGGAAATCTATGGGGTCCACTTCCTACAGGGGGATCTATGTCAGGTACTCTCTATAGGGGGCTCTGTGGGGGCACTATATACAGGGGGCTCTATGATGGGCACTATCTACAGGGGGCTCTATGGGGGCACTGTCTTCAGGGGATCTATGAGGCACTATCTACAGTGGGCTCTGTGGGACACTATCTACAGTGGGCTATATGGGGGATATTATCTACAGGGGGCTCTATGGGGGCACTATCTACAGGAGGCACGGTGTGTTGTTCTTTACCTTATAGTGTGACACCATTGTATGGTACTATATTCAGGGGCACAGTGTATGGTACTATTATATTCAGGGGCGTAGTGTGTGGCACCATGAGAATTTTATCTTTGTTTATAGGTGCGGAAATGTTTGAAAAGTGAGAAGCTGAAGACATATGAGCGGGTAGTGAAATGGGCCGTGGCCGGAAGAAATCATCATAGAAGTCTGGACCAGATGGAGAAGACAAGAGAAAAAGAAAGACTATAATCTGAGAAGAGGTCACCTATAAGTCACTAAATGTAAATATATATTCTCCCTCTAACTAATCAGTACTGTAGTCACTATATGATCTGCAGCGAGATGATGAGTGATATAATTTTTTTGGGTGAAACAGCATCTCCCAGCATATCTTCACCATTGTTCGGGCCATGCTGGGAGCTGTAGTTTTAGCCGTACAAACCTACATGGCAGGGGTTAAACTCAATTTGAAAATGATCTCTGTATTGAGCTGTATTTGTGCTAGTACTGTATATATGTACTGAGCTTTGTTCTGGTGCTGTATATATGTACTGAGCTTGGTTCTGGTGCTGTATATATGTACTGAGTTTGGTGATGGTGTTGTATTTATGTACTGAGCTTTGTTCTGGTGCTGTATTTATGTACTGAACTTCGTTCTGGTGCTGTATATATGTACTGAGCTTGGTTCTGGTGCTGTATTTATGTACTGAGCTTTGTTCTGGTGCTGTATATATGCACTAAGCTTGGTTCTGGTGCTGTATGTATGGACTGAGCTTGTTTCTGGTGTTGTATTTATGTACTGAGCTTGTTTCTGGTACTGTATATATGTACTGAGCTTGGTTCTGGTGCTGTATTTATGTACTGAGCTTTTTTCTAGTACTGTATATATAAACTGTAAAGGATCTGCAAGACACAGCTTCTGTGTCGACGCCCGTGGGTAATCAGTCTGCACCTGCTCTAAGTCTGAGAGAGTGACATGATCTTCTACCAGTCAGGCTGGGAGGCTGAGGAGTGGGAGAGCCTATCACAGCCTGGCCAGACGGAGCTAGCTCCCGCCCTCTGTCTATTTATACCTGCATTTCCTGCTCCTCCTTTGCCTGTGATTCTTTTCTGTTTCCTGGCTCTGCTGCTCCTGCTATGATTATTGACCTTGCTTCATTTTTGACCCTGGCTTTACTGACTACGCTTCTGCTCTGCGATTTGTACCTCGTGCACTCCTGGTTTGACTCGGCTCGTTCACTACTCTTGTTGCTCACGGTGTTGCCGTGGGCAACTGCCCCATTTCCCTTAGCTTCTGTGTACCCTTGTCTGTTTGTCTGTCGTGCACATATTGAGCGTAGGGACCGTCGCCCAGTTGTACGCCGTCGCCTAGGACGGGCCGTGCAAGTAGGCAGGGACTGAGTGGCGGGTAGATTAGGGCTCACCTGTCTGTCTCCCTACCCCGTCATACAGCACGGGATACAGGATACAGGTAGCAGGGCACGGGAACAGGATAACACCAAGGGGCCATGTATAAACACAACAATGCTTAGGCAAGGAGTGAAAGGGCAGAGCCCCTTCTATAGTTCAAGGTGATCATGGGCTAATTGGTGATATTTTACATGTGTGCGCGATGGCCCTTTAAGGTCGAGCACGAGCGTGTGCGCACCCTACGGGACACAGCAGAGCGGAGTGGACATGAGTGCTGGCGTCTCCTAGGAAGGAGATGCCAGCCAGCACTCACAAGTCCATGGCTGCGGCCATCGGGGGGGGGGGGGTAAGTGGAAACGACTGTCCGCGGCCGTGGACGCTATACCCTCAACTAACACAATCGTATAGACCTATCTCTTTGCTTAACAAATATTATAAATTGCTGTCCAAAATATTGGCCAAAAGGCTTGTTTCATAACCTCCATGACCCCTTAGCTTCCCCCATACAGTATAATTCACCATAGCTGCCCCATACAGTATAATGCCGCCTTAGCTGCCCCATACAGTATAATGCCCCCTTAGCTGCCCCCATACAGTATAATGCCCACTTAGCTGTTGCTATACAGTATAATGCCCCTTAGTGCCCAATAAAAAAAAATATTAAATAAATACAGTGGCTACATTCACACGACAGTGAAAAAAATGGCCATTAAAAACTGATCAACTTTCAATTTTTCATGGTCGTTTGTCATCCGTTTGCCATGTGTTTTTCATGGACGTTAAAAAAACTGCATGGATTTCATTTGTTAGAGATTTTTGGCCCAACCCCCTGAAAACACCATAGTGCCCATGTAGATAGTGCCGCAATGCCCCTATAGATAGTGCATAGTGCCCACTGTAGATAGTGCCTACATATATAGTGCCAGTGCACACATACTACCACAGTGTCCACATAGTGACACAGTGCCCACTGTAGATAGTGCCACAGTGCTCACATAGCGCCACAGTGCCCACAGTGCCCACATATAAAGTGAGATAGAGCTCACATATAAAGTGCCCTTGCCCACATAGATAGTGACACAGTGCCCATGTAGATAGTGCCACAGTGCCAATGTAGATAGTGCCACACACAGTGCAATGTAGATAGCGCCTCAGTGTTCCCTGCAGACAGTGCCCATATAGTGCGACAGTGCCGATGTAAATAGTGCCACACCCCTTTGGGCCTCTCTCTAGGAGTGGAATCCCCAGCAAGAGCATCGGCCACGCTGTGGCTGGGGATTCCACTCCAGGAGCAGCCCCTGACGTCACCGTCCATAAATGGCTTATTAAATACTCCTGTGCAAGTCGAAACATTGCCTTTTCTATGACGTGTTTGTAATAAGAATAAAAGAAGGACATTCTTTCACTGCCATTCTTTCTGGATGGACTGTCCATATATGGACAGTAACGTAAGGGGCTCCCTCTAGGAGCGGAATCCCCGGCCAGAGCATCAGCAACGTTCTGGCCAGGGATCCCACTCCTTGACAGGGGCTTCCTCTAGGAGAAGAATCCCCAGCTGGAGCATCGGCAACGCTCTGGCCGGGGATTCCTCTCCTGGAGGGAGCCCCTGACGTCACTATCCATATATGGACAGTGACATCAGGGGCTCCTCTAGGAGTGGAATCCCCGGCCAGAGCATTGGCCCGCTGTGGCCGGGGTGTTAGGGGCTTTGAGAAGTTGGATACCTGGCCAGAGCATCGGCAATGCTCTGGCCAGTAAATCCGCTCCAGGAGAAGCCCCTGACGTCACTGTCCATATATTTACAGGGATGTTAGGGACTTTAAGATGCCAGAATCCCTGACCAGTATGTCGGCAATGCTCTGGCTGGGGATTCCGCTCCTGGAGGGGCCACTGATTTTACTGTCCTTCTTTGGGCTTTCCCAAGGCTGGAGTCCACAGAGCTTGTGTTGCTCTGGCCAGGACTCCATAGTTAAAAGCCTGACATAACTGTCCTTATTTGGACAGTGATGTCAAGGGCTTCCCCGGACTCATCGCTTAAAGTAGCGCTGTGCGCGGAAAATCGTTGACTAGTGGAGGAGATCCCTCTTTGCTCTGTGCTATGAGGGTTAAGCCTAGAAGGTACATGTTCCTTTTGAGTTTCTCGCTGAAGCCCATACATTCTAGCCTTTTCAGTAGTAAAGTGCATAGCATGTATTGGCTCCTCTGAAATTCTACCTGCAGCCAATACATTCTAGCCTGTTCAGTACTGAAATGCCTAGAATGTATGTGCTCTATTTAGGGTCACCTTGCAGCCCATACATTCTATCCTGTCCTGTACTGATGTGCCTAGAATGTATTGGCTCCTTAGAGTTTCTCCCAGCATCACATATGGACCCCTTTGAAGTTCTCCCAGCATAACATAAGTTCTCCTTTGAGGTACTCCCTGCAGACCACATGGGCTCCTTTGAGTTTCCCACTTATTTCTTACATTCCTGTACATTTTCCTTTGAGTGTCTCCATGCAGTCCATACATTCTAGCCTTCTTAGTATTGAATTACCTAGAATGTACTGGCTCCTGTGAAGTTCTCCCTGCAGCCAATACATTCAAGCCTGTTCAGTACTGAAATGCCTAGTGTAGTGTTGGCGGCTGGCGGTTGGCCGCTATCCTTCTTTCCCTAGAGACCGCCAGCATCTATTACCTTTGTGCCAGCGTCCTGCTCCTCCTTTCTGGGGACACCGGCATGTACTGCTCCTGTCCGTGGCCCTGGGACCTCTTAGAGGTCTATTTAATATATATATATATATATATATATATATATATATATATATATATATATATGTATATATATATATATATAAATAAATACTATATAAGCTATATCCCTCCCAAGCCTATCCCTGTGCAACCTGTCCTACAAAAGTCCGTCCTGCCCTCCTTCCTGTGCCTGAGCATTGTTGTGTCTTCCCATGTCCATTATTGCAAATGGTCCCTTAGTTGTATCCTCTATCCTGTGTTCCCATATCCTGTATCCCGTATCTAGTAATTGTGTTTGTTCCTGAGCAAAGTGTAGTGTCTGAGTGTAAAGTACCATCTGTGCCAAGTATCATCTGTGTCAAGTATCATCTGTGGCAAGTATTATCTGTGCCAAGTGTCTGCTATGCCACATGTTGCTACACCACGTGTCTGATACGCCTAGTGTCTGGGTGTTTGCCAAATCATCTATCCAGGTACGCTTATCCTAGAGACTTATTGACTTTTGTTTGGCCAGCTGCTACTCCGCTACGTCGAAGTGGCCTAGTGGGTCCACATACCCCATAGCCGTGACAGTACGCTCAGGCCATGGATCCCGCTGGTCAACCGAAGACCGAAGTCCAAATGATGCAAGCAGACATGAGTGAGCTCTGGGCACACCAGGATCAACTACTACAGTCGGTAAACGCCGTAATTAATCGCTTGGGTCTTCCTTCTGCAGCTGCTTCCACTACACCACCTCCTGCTGCTCCTCCTGTCAGTACTGGGCCCGGAATCTCTCTGCCTCCATCACCTCGCTACGATGGAGATGCTGAGACCTGTAGAGGCTTTATCAAAAAAATGCCATATTCACTTCAGATTGCATGCTCATCTGTTCCCCTTTGATGTTACCAAGGTCGATTTCATCGTGAGGGTCCTCTAATTTACAGTTGTTCTTAGAGACTTTCCACACTGTTTTTGAGGAACCAGGTCGGACGTCTTCCACAGCTGCCTCTCTTCTGACCCTCAGTCAAGGGGAATCAATGGTTGGAGAATATGCTATCCAGTTCCGTACACTGGCAGCGAATAATGAGGCCTTGGTAGCTACTTTCTGGCCAGGATTGTCTCCCAAAATCAAGGATGAGCTGGCGGCTCGTGACCTCCCATCCACCCAGGATGCCCCTTTTCTGTTGGCAACTCGGATAGACATAAGGATCCAGGAACGTGTCCAGGAGGTCCGCCAGGAAAGAAGGGCATATAGACTGGCTCCCAAGTTCCAGAGACCCCTAGTGCCTTCTTCAGTTGTTCCACCTGAGGAGCCCATGCAAGTGGACAGACTCAAATTGTCCAATCAGGAGAAACAGCGCAGGGGCTCTGCAGTACTGTGTCTGTATTGTGGCCACAAAGGTCATTTTGTGCGTCAATGTCCTCAGAAGCCTCGAGACAATCCTAGGTGGAACGACGCCAAATTCCAAATCCTCTCCCAAATTATCCATTCCTGTAACTATAGTCTCTGGTGACGAATTACACTCCGTCTCTGCTTATCTGGACTCTGCAAATTTTATTCAGCAGGACCTAGTAGGTCGTCTACATCAGGCCTCTGGAGAGACCTCTGGCAGTCACCTCTGTGAATGGGCAACCACTGCCCGGTCCTATTCTGTCTATTACCAAACCTCTGAGACTACGTGTAAAGGGAAGTGTTTTATATTCTTATATCTATGTACAGGTGAGTGTAGGTATTCCTCCAGACATAGGTGTGTATTACCCTCCGGGGAGGGGGGAGAAGACAGTGGACACATCCAATGCATTCTCACCGCCTCCCCCCCCCTTGCCAGGAAATGAGATTCCATGGGAGGGAGCCATAAACAGTCCCATGGTCCCCCCCCCCTTGCAGCCTTGCAGGTAAATGAGCATGCGATGCCAAACAGACGTGCACGGACAAGGTATAAGAGGGGTAACAGGCATGCTGATCCCTCTCTCTATGGTGCTGCTCGCCCATACCTCCTCTCCTGTTCTCCTCTCCCCGGTTCACCGCTCCACCGACATCCTCCACTCTCTCCGGCCTCCCTCACCGCTGCAGGCCTGCTCCCTGCACGGAAGCTCCACGACACCAACGATCCCCTGGACAACAAGCGCTAAGTGTCCACGTGTAGCAGCAGCTACACGTAACCCTCTCTACCCTACATAACGAGCATTTCCCCTCACATACCCTTGCTTCTCCCCTACACCATTTTCCCTTGAGTTAACCTCTCTCCCCCTATATCTCCTGGTCCCCTTGTTACACATCCCAGGTTAACACTTTCCCACCTGCCTGCACATTACCTGCATATCCCCTCGTCCCACTGTTAACACCTGCACTTCCCCTGGTACCTGTTTCCCCACACATTAACCCTTTTTTACCATTTACCTGGTACACATTAACCCATTCTCCTTGTTAAACTTTTATCCTCCACATCCCTTGTTAACCCTTAGTGTACAGGGACAGTTATAGTTAGGAGGGAGTGGGACAGAAACAGTGCGCGTGTGTGTATTGTAACACAACTTATATGTATGTTTAGATAAGTGGGTGGTGGTAGAGTATTGTAATACCTTGTTGATAATACTGTGCCACGTGTAGTGTCAGTAAATTCAATGCATATTAATATGTTATGTGTATTGGGATACACTGATACTATACTTTGATTATTTACTGTGTTTGGTGTATTTTATATCTAAGAGTGATTACTGTTTGTATTAATAAATATTACCTTTATTTACTAGTTGTATACACTTACTTAGCAGCAAAGTGAATAGATTGGCTTTAATACAAGAGAAAGGTAGGGGAAACTAGGCATAACCCTAGTGACCCATATATGAAGGAGGTAGTAAGAGTGGGCGACACTAGCCAGTGAACCCCACGATTACACCAGTCCTTTAACACTACGAATCGGAATCCTCCACAGGTTACCTTCTACGTCTTGCCAAAAGCTATCAACCTTATCCTACTGGGCCTGCCTTGGCTTCATCTACATGCTCCGGTTCTTAACTGGAGATCCGGAGAGGTCCTCCAATGGGGACCCAAGAGTCTTTACCGCAGCCTCAGATAGGTTCGTGCTACTCTGCCTCCACTGCCTCAGTCACTCTCTGGACTACCCTCACATTATGCCAGTTTTGCAGATGTCTTTAACAAGAAGGAGGCAGAGATTCTTCCTCCTCCTCATTCCTACAATTGACCTATTGAACTGTTCCCTGAAGCCTCACCCCCTCGTGGACAGGTCTATCCTTTCTCCTTACCAGAAACACAGGCCATGTTGGCTTACGTCAAGGAGTACCTTGAGAGGGGGTTTATTAAGAAGTCTACTTCTCCGGCAGGAGCCAGATTCTTCTTTTTCAAGAAAAAAGATGGATCACTTCGATCATGTATTGATTACCAAGGTGTAAACCAAATCACGGTCAAAAACAAGTACCCCTTGCCGCTAATCTCAGAGCTCTTCGATAGAGTTCGTGGGGGCCACGATTTTTA
The DNA here is from genome assembly GCF_050947455.1 of Rhinoderma darwinii. NCBI lineage: Eukaryota > Metazoa > Chordata > Amphibia > Anura > Rhinodermatidae > Rhinoderma > Rhinoderma darwinii. The sequence continues at coordinate 126,802,473 of NC_134687.1, read as the reverse complement.
CAAAGTTGGATCTACGCGTGGCTTATAACATGATCCGGATCCATCAAGGTGACGAATGGAAGAACGCATTCAACACCTGAGATGGTCACTATTTTGTGATGCCCTTTGGTCTGTGTAACGCTCCAGCTGTGTTTCAGGAATTTGTGAATGACATCTTCCGGGATCTATTGCATGTCTGTGTGTTGGTATATTTGGACGAGTTCCTGATCTTCTCACCAGATCTGACGATGCATCAGAAGCATGTCCGCCAGCTCCTGACGTGGTTAAAGGCGAATCGCCTATACGCAAAACTCGAGAAGTGTATGTTCGAGAGAAACTTTTTGCTCTTCCTCAGTTACATTGTCTCCGATCATGGACTCAAGATGGATCCAGAGAAGGTGAAGTCCATCCTAGAGTGGCCACGTCCACAAGGTCTTCGGGCTATATAGTAACTACTGGGATTCTCAAATTTTTACCAGCAGTATATTCAAAACTTCTCGTCTCTGACTGCTCCAATCTCTGCTTTCACTAAGAAGGGGGTGAACGTCAAGGTTTGGACTCCGGAGGCAGAGTCAGCATTTACCATTCTCAAAAACACCTTCACTTTAGCCACAGTCCTTCACCATCCTGGCGTGTCTCAACAGTTTTCACTGGAGGTTGATGCTTCTTCCGTTGGTGCTGGAGCACTTCTGTTTCAAAGAAACTCCAAGGGTAAGGCAGTTGTTTGTGGCTTCTTCTCCAAACTGTTCTCTCCTGCAAAGCGCAACTTCTCCATTAGGGATCGGGAGTTATTGACCGTCAAGTTGGCCTTGAAGGAATGGAGACATCTGCTGGAGGGCGCTATTCACCCCATCATCATCTGTACGGACCACAAGAATCTCACGTACTTACAGTCTGCACAACGATTAAACCCTCGCCAAGTCAGATGGTCGTTGTTTTTCGCCCGATTCCAGTTCCTGCTCCACTTCCGCCCTGCAGATATAAATGTGAGGGCCAATGCCCTATTTCGGTCATTTGAGACAGATGACTCTGAGGAGGCTCCCCATTATATCATAGACCCTTCCAGGATTATTGCCGTTAACCCTCTGCAAATTAGAGACATTCCCCCTGGAAAGACTTGTCCTGCAGACAGGAAGAGGATTCCAAATTCCAAACTGTCTGGGCACTCTGGTTTATCTAAATTTATTTATACAGCATATATCTTTCGTCTGCATGGACTGCCCCTCCATACCGTGTCTGATCGGGGTGTGCAATTTACTTCTAAATACTTGAGAGCCCTGTGTAAACTTCTTGATGTGAAATTGAACTTTTGTGTATCATCCACAATCTGACGTCCAAGTTGAAAGGATTAATCAAATACTGGAAAATTATCTTTGTCATTTTATTTCTGTTCAATACGATTGGGTGCAGCTCCTTCCTTGGGCCGAGTTCTCCTGCAACAACCACATGAGTGAATACACTGCTTCTTCCCTGTTCTTCATTGTATACAGCCAACATCCACGTGTTCCTCTTCCTGTGCCTGCTATATCTTAACTACCTGCAGCTAACTCTTCATATGGAGACTTTCTTCATATCTGTCAACAAACCAATTTCTCTATCCTACAGGCGGTAGAGCTGTAAATAGAAATAAAGAGAAATGCTGATAGAAAAAGAAAAGTCCTACCCCAGTTTCTTCCCAGAGCCAAAGTCTGGTTATCATCAAAGAATATTTATTTGAAAATCCCCTTGTTAAGGGTATGTTCACACGCTGAGAGGCAGTTACGTGTGAAAAGACAGACTGTTAACAGCTGCCTCGTTTCACACGTAAAAGCTCCTCCTCGTAATTTACGAGGCGTCTGAGACGCTCGTAAACCTTGAGCCGTGCTTCATTGATTTGAATGAAGAACGGCAGTAAATTTACGGGTCGTCGTTTGACAGCTGTCAAACGACGACTCGTAAATAACAGGTCGTCTGCACAGTACGTCGGCAAACCCATTCAAATGAATGGGCAGATGTTTGCCGACGTATTGTAGCCATATTTTCAGACGTAAAACGAGGCATAATACGCCTCGTATACGTCTGAAATTTGGCCGTGTGAACATACCCTTAGGATCTGCCAGGCACAGCTTCTGTATCCACGCCATAGGTAATCAGTCTGTACCTGCTTCTATGTCTGTGAGACTGACTCCATCTTCCACCACTCAGGATGGCAGGCTTAGGAGTGGGAGAGCCTATCACAGCCTGGCCAGACGGAGCTAGCTCCCGCCCTCCGTCTATTTATACCTGCCTTTCCTGTTCCTCCTTGATTGTGATTCTTCTCTGTTGGTTTCCTGGCCCTGCTGCAGCTTCTTGAACTACTTGTCCCTGCTTCGTATTGACCCTGGCTTACTGACTACTCTTCTGCTCTGCGTTTGGTACCTCGTACACTCCTGGTTTGACTCGGCTTGTTCACTACTCTCCTGCTCTGCGTTTGGCACCTCGTACTCTCCTGGTTTGACTCGGCTCGTTTACTACTCTTGTTGCTCACGGTGTTGCCGTGGGCAACTGCCCCGCTTCCCTTTGTTCTGTGTTTCCTTGTCTGGTTGTCTGTCGTGCACTTACTGAGTGTAGGGACCGTCGCCCAGTTGTACCCCGTCGCCTAGGGCGTGTCGTTGCAAGTAGGCAGGGACTTAGTGGCGGGTAGATTAGGGCTCACTTGTCTGTTTCCCTATCCCTGTCATTACATAATCACAAGCCCATATACCTACTCTACCCTGGTCCCTCACACCACTATGGACCCCCTTGAGACCCTGGTTCAGCAAATGCAGGGTCTCTCCCTACAGGTCCAGGTCCTGGCTCAGAGGGTCAACCAGCCTGATGCTACCATGGTAGTGCCCCTCACCTCACCTCTTGAACCCCACCTCAAGTTGCCCGACTGGTTCTCAGGGGACCGGAAGACTTTTCTCTCCTTTCGGGAGAGTTGTAGGCTCTATTTTCGTTTAAAGCCCCACTCCTCAGGTTCTGAGAGCCAGCGGGTGGGTATAATTATGTCCCGGCTCCAGGAAGGGCCCCAAGAATGGGCCTTCTCCTTGGCTCCTGACGCCCCTGAACTTTCCTCCGTTGATCTTTTCTTTTCTGCTCTCGGACTCATTTATGACGAAACTGACAGGACTGCCTTTGCCGAGAGTAAGCTGGTGACCTTACGTCAGGGTAAGAGACCTGTTGAGGAGTATTGCTCTGACTTTAGGAAGTGGTGCGTAGCTTCTCGGTGGAATGACCCTGCCTTAAGGTGCCAGTTTAGGTTGGGTCTGTCGAACGCCCTGAAAGACCTGCTAGTTAGCTATCCCTCTTCTGACTCCCTAGACCAGGTTATGGCTTTAGCGGTACGACTTGACCGACGTCTCAGGGAACGACAACGTGAACGTTTTTGTGTTTTCTCCTCTGACTCCCCCATGATGCCTCCCGAGGTTCCGTTGCTTCGTTCTTCCACGGAAGACTCGGAGGTACCTATGCAACTCGGGGCCTCCGTGTCCCCCCAACAACGTAGAGAGTTCCGCAGGAAGAATGGTCTCTGCTTCTATTGTGGGGATGACAAGCATCAAGTGAACACCTGTCCTAGGCGTAAGAATAAGCAGCCGGAAAACTTCCGCGCCTAAGTGATCATCGGGGAGGTCACTTGGGCGCACAGGTATTTCCCGTAAATATGAAACGTAATAAAATCTTGCTTCCCTTTCAGGTCTCTTTTGGTGGTAGGTCTGCTACCGGCAGTGCCTTCGTGGATTCAGGGTCGTCTGCTAATATCATGTCTGTGGAATTTGCTATGTCTCTAGCTATGCCTTTGATTGATTTGCCTAAACCTGTCCCGGTAGTGGGTATCGACTCCACTCCTCTTGCTAATGGTTATTTTACACAGCATACCCCTGTTTTTGAACTCCTTGTTGGCTCCATGCATTTGGAGCAGTGCTCTGTACTGTTGATGCAAGGATTATCATCCGATTTGGTTTTAGGCCTTCCCTGGTTGCAGTTGCATAATCCCACATTTGACTGGAATACTGGGGATCTTACCAAATGGGGTAATGAATGCTTGACGTCATGTTTTTCTGTTAATTCTATTTCTCCCCCTGAGGAGGTGAACACGCTACCTGAGTTTGTTCAGGACTTCGCCGATGTTTTCTCTAAGGAGGCCTCCGAAGTGTTACCTCCTCATAGAGAATACGATTGCGCTATCGATTTGGTACCAGGAGCTAAGCTCCCTAAGGGTAGGATATTTAATCTCTCTTGTACCTAACGTGAAGCCATGAGAGAGTATATCCAGGAATGCCTGGCCAAGGGTTACATTCGCCCCTCTACTTCTCCGGTAGGTGCTGGCTTCTTCTTCGTAGGGAAGAAGGATGGTGGTCTTAGGCCATGCATTGACTACCGTAACTTGAATAAGGTCACTGTAAGGAACCAGTATCCCCTTCCTTTGATTCCTGATCTCTTTAATCAGGTTCAGGGGGCCCAATGGTTCTCTAAGTTTGATCTACGGGGGGCGTATAACCTTATCCGCATCAAAGAGGGGGATGAGTGGAAGACTGCGTTTAACACGCCCGAAGGTCATTTCGAATACCTCGTCATGCCCTTTGGGTTGTGTAATGCTCCCGCGGTCTTCCAGAATTTAATAAATGAGATTTTAACAGATTACCTGGGGGTATTTCTTGTAGTGTACCTTGATGATATACTTGTGTTTTCCAAGGACTGGTCCTCCCACATTGAGCATGTCAGGAAGATGCTCCAGGTCCTTCGGGAAAACAAACTGTTTGCGAAGACCGAAAAATGTGTGTTTGGGGTGCAGGAGATACAATCCTCACTCCTCATGAATTCCGCATGGACCCCGCCAAGGTCCAGGCTGTGGCGGAATGGGTCCAACCTGCCTCCCTGAAGGCGTTACAGTGCTTCTTGGGGTTCGCTAATTATTACAGGAGATTTATTGCTAACTTCTCGGTCATTGCTAAGCCTCTTACGGACCTCACTCGCAAGGGTGCTGATCTCCTCCGCTGGCCTCCTGAGGCTGTCCAGGCTTTTGAGGTCCTTAAGAAGTGCTTTATCTCGGCCCCGGTGTTGGTTCAGCCCAACCAAATGGAGCCATTTATCGTGGAGGTTGACGCGTCCGAGGTGGGAGTGGGGGCTGTCTTGTCCCAGGGTACCAGGTCCCGCACCCATCTCCGTCCCTGTGCCTACTTCTCCAGGAAGTTTTCGCCCACTGAGAGTAACTATGATATTGGCAACCGCGAACTCTTAGCCATTAAATGGGCATTTGAAGAGTGGCTCACTTCCTGGAGGGGGCTAGGCACCAGGTAACGTTCCTTACCGACCACAAGAATCTGGTTTTCCTAGAATCTGCCCGGAGGCTAAACCCGAGACAATCTCGATGGGAGTTATTTTTTACCAGATTCAATTTTTTGGTTACCTATAGGGCTGGGTCTAAAAATATTAAGGCTGATGCACTGTCGCGTAGCTTCATGGCCAGCCCTCCTTCGGAGGAAAATCCTGCTTGTATTTTGCCTCCAGGTATAATCATTTCCTCTATTGATTCTGATTTAGTCTCCGAAAAAGCGGCTGATCAAGGTTCAGCCCCCGGGAACCTTCCTGAGAACAAGCTGTTTGTTCCCCTGCAATTCCTGCTAAGGGTACTTATGGAAAATCATGATTCCGCACTATCTGGTCATCCAGGCATCCTGGGTACCAAGCACCTCATTGCCAGAAACTATTGGGTTGCCTAAAGACGTTAAGACGTTAAGGCCTACGTCGCCACTTGTGAGGTTTGTGCTAGGTCCAAGACTCCCAGGTCCCGACCAGCGGGCTTACTACGTTCTTTGCCCATTCCCCAGAGACCTTGGACCCATATCTCCATGGATTTTATCACCGATTTGCCTCCATCTCAAGGCAAGTCGGTGGTGTGGGTTGTAGTAGACCGCTTCAGTAAGATGTGCCACTTTGTGCCCCTCAAAAAACTACCCAATGCTAAGACGTTAGCTACCTTGTTTGTCAAACACATCCTGAGTCTCCATGGGGTCCCTGTCAATATTGTTTCTGACAGAGGGGTACAATTTGTTTCTTTGTTTTGGAGAGCCTTCTGTAAAAAGTTGGAGATTGATCTGTCCTTCTCCTTTGCCTTCCATCCTGAAACTAATGGCCAAACTGAGAGGACTAATCAGTCTCTAGAACAATATTTAAGGTGTTTTATCTCTGACTGTCAATATGATTGGGTCTCATTCATTCCCCTCGCCGAATTTTCCCTTAATAACCGGGTCAGTAACTCGTCAGGGGGTCTCCCCCTTTTTCTGTAATTTTGGGTTTAATCCACGGTTCTCCTCCGTTTCACCGTTCTACTAACCCCTTGTTTATGTTCGGGGATCTTGTGTGGCTATCGTCTAAGAACTTGCGCCTTAAAGTCCCGTCCAAGAAGTTTGCTCCCCGGTTTATTGGGCCGTACAAGGTCATTGAAGTCCTCAATCCTGTCTCCTTCCGACTGGAGTTGCACCCATCTTTTCGAGTACACGACGTGTTTCATGCCTCCCTCCTTAAACGCTTCTCCCCGTCCTTGGCTCCCTCGAGGAAACCTCCTGTCCCCGTTCTCACCCCTGAGGGGGTAGAATTCGAGGTGGCCAAGATTGTGGACAGCAAGATGGTCAAATGCTCCCTCCAGTACCTGGTCCATTGGAGAGGATACGGGCCTGAGGAGAGGGGGTATTGGTCAGGAGGTTCCACCTTCGTTTCCCCAATAAACCAGGTCCATCTAGAAAGGGTCCGGTGGCCCCTCATAAAAGGGGGGGTACTGTTAAGGATCTGCCAGGCACAGCTTCTGTATCCACGCCCATAGGTAATCAGTCTGCACCTGCTTCTATGTCTGTGAGACTGACTCCATCTTCCACCACTCAGGATGGCAGGCTTAGGAGTGGGAGAGCCTATCACAGCCTGGCCAGACGGAGCTAGCTCCCGCCCTCCGTCTATTTATACCTGCCTTTCCTGTTCCTCCTTGCTTGTGATTCTTCTCTGTTGGTTTCCTGGCCCTGCTGCAGCTTCTTGAACTACTTGTCCCTGCTTCGTATTGACCCTGGCTTACTGACTACTCTTCTGCTCTGCGTTTGGTACCTCGTACACTCCTGGTTTGACTCGGCTTGTTCACTACTCTCCTGCTCTGCGTTTGGCACCTCGTACTCTCCTGGTTTGACTCGGCTCGTTTACTACTCTTGTTGCTCACGGTGTTGCCGTGGGCAACTGCCCTGCTTCCCTTTGTTCTGTGTTTCCTTGTCTGGTTGTCTGTCGTGCACTTACTGAGTGTAGGGACCGTCGCCCAGTTGTACCCAGTCACCTAGGGCGGGTCGTTGCAAGTAGGCAGGGACTGAGTGGCGGGTAGATTAGGGCTCACTTGTCTGTTTCCCTATCCCTGTCATTACACCCCTCTTACAAATTTGCCCCCAGATTTCTTGGTCCTTTTGAAGTTCTCAAACAGATTAATCCTGTGTCATATAAGCTACGGCTGCCTCCGACTCTCAAGATTCCCAACGACTTTCATGTGTCCCTCCTAAAGCCCGTGGTCCTGAATCGCTACAGCAAATCCCCTGGCCCTGTAAATTCTCCTAGTGGTGCTTCTGACATCCTCAAAGTCAAAAAGATTCTGGACTATAGAGGGTAGGAAGAAAAATCTTCTACCTGGTTGACTGAAAGGGGTTTGGTCCTGAGGAAAGTTCATGGGAACCTGAAGAGAACATTGATGCTCCTGCACTCATCAAGAGGTTCCTTCTGCGTTATGGTCCAAGAAGAGGGGGTGTATAGGGGGGTTACTGTAGTAGGGGCGGACGCCATTCACTGCTATCCGGCTTTCACTAGTGGCCGCCAGCATCTATTACCTTTGTGCCGGCATCCCGCTCCTCCTTCCCAAGGACGCCGGCATGTACTGCTTCTGTCTGTACCTTGTTCCAGTAGGGTGCACGCGTGTGCCCTGTTGACCTCTTAAAGGGCCTGCGCGCACACCACTATATCTCTCCCAAGCCTATCCCTGTGCACATACCCCTACATAAGTCTGTGCTGCCTTCCTTCCTGTGCCTGAGCGTGGGTGTGTCTACACATGTTCGTTATTCCAAATGGTCCCTTAGTTTTATCCTTTATCCTGTGTTCCCGTATCCTGTGTCCCATATCCCATATCCAGTAATTGTGTTTGTTCCTGAGCGAAGTCTAGTTTTGGAGTCAAGAGTGTCATCTGTGTCAAGCATCGTCTGTGCCAAGTATCATCGGTGCCAAGTATCATCTGTGCCAAGTGTCTGCTACACCACATGTTGATACGCCACGTGTCTGCTGCGTCCAGTGTCTGCCATGCTACGTACTCTTATCCTAGAGACTGTTATTGACTTTTGTTTGGCCAGTTGCTGCTACTCTGCTACGACGGAGCGGCCTAATGGGTCCACATACCCCATAGCCGTGACTCCTAGAATGTATCTGCTCCATTGAGGGTCTCCTTGCAGCCCATATATTCTATATTGTCCTGTGAAGTGTCTAGAATGTATTGGCTCCTGTGAGTATCTCCCAGCATCACAGAAGGGTTTGAAGGAATCTATGATCTGCAATCAGTATCTGTTTTGGGGAAAGGACAGCCAACTAACAGCAGCTAATGGGTGCAGGCTTCAGCCTCCCCAGACCGTCCTGGACGCGATTGCGTCCGCTAATAGCAACCGCGGTCAAGTGATCCTGGGGGAGCTCTCGCAAGAGTGCAGGAACTCTCATCAGAATTTTTTCAAGTAGGCAAGATGGCTAGTTCAAATCTCTGATAACCAAGAGGGAGTTAAATAAAGCATGGAAACATGATCAGTAACGTTATTCAATGCTTTAATAACAATGAAAGGTCAAAACAGTGGGTAAGATGAGGTCCAACAGACGTTTGTCTCATCTGAAATTGTTGATAAGGAAGGAACTGAATGTGGAATTGAAACCAATAGTACACAGGTAAGGAACCTGACAGTATGAAATTAAACTCAGTCTAGGAATGAAGCCTCAAAAACTGTATCTATTTCTTGGATTCGGATGGCTCCCTTGTCTCTAGTTTCTTTGCTGACCGATAGAGACATTAAGAAGGCTGCTACAACAGGTCAGCCTTGCTAGGAAGGGAGAATGGGAGGGTCTCTGTTGCTAGGTGGCTGTCCTTTCCCCTAGAACAAATACCATTTTCAGGTCATAGATTCCTGCAAACTCTTCTTTGTTCTTTGGGGAGACAGCCAACTAGCACCAGCTAATGGGTAGAGTAGCACACACCTGATGGTAGCTCTGAGAAATTCAAGATGTGTTTCGGAAGGATGCCAATAGAACTTGACAAAGGTATTGCTAGAGGACCATCTAGCTGCTCGGAATAAGGAAGCAAAGGTAATTCCTTTGGCTGCATTCCTGGTGGAAGCTGCATCCCTGATAGAATGGGCTTTGAATAAATTGGTATCTATGTCTGCAGTTTTCATCGGAAATAAGATCCAGCTTCTAATTGTATTAGCCGATGTTTTACGGAACATTTGTAATCTCAGCTCTGTGAGGGGCAGACAGGGTAAGAAACTCCTGAAGGGTATTAACTAAACACAGGGAAGCTTCCCCTAGATCCCTTACTAGGCCCAGTTCTACTGGCGCGTCGTCCAAATGAGAATTTGTTCGGCCCTTAAGAATTAGATGGAAACCTCCTGGTGTGACAGATATCTAAGTTTCCGTAATGTGAAAAAGAGTAGGGAAAGCAGACATGCTAGCTTTATACCTTTGTTCTCAAGGTGGCAGTCCCCTTCACTCATGGTGCTAAAAAAATGTAATAGGGGATCAATTTCACAGATGTAGGAATGATTGGTCTTACAGCAGAAGTAGACTTAATTAACCTAAGGTATAGCTTACCTTCTGTAGGATTTGGCATTAATAAGTTTAAGCAGAACCCATGGACTTAATTGTGTTGCAATCCAAGCCCACCAGGAATTTCTGTGTAAGAAACACCAGGGCCGTCTCAAGTTGTGAGAGAGGAATAACTCTGGATAACATGTTAGAGTACCAGGTCTGAATTTCAGCAATAATAAATTTATATCTATTTCTCGTCCTATGGTTCAAAGAGTGGCTAATTATTTGGTTAACGTCATCTCATAAGTTCAAGAAGGAGACGAGCCTATCAGAGCCGCTATCCACATTAATCGTGGAAGTTGGACCAGAAGATCTTCCGATCCCTGAAAACACTCTGTTGTCCAGCCGAGGGGGACCTTGCTTTCTTGGATTAGTTTGTGGATCACTAGGTACCAGGGTCTGGAAGGCCAAACTGGGTAGACCAGTACCATCACTTCTACTTGATCTTCTTGGATCTTCCGCAACACCTGAGACAGTAGTGTTGGGGGAGGAAAAGCATAAAGGTTCTTTAGGTGGGTTCATGAAAATGACAAAGCGTCCACTCTCCATGTCCCTTGAAACCAAGTCCTGGAAACAAACCTTTTGTTCTAAGCCGAGGTGGCCATGGCAAAAAGATCTATTTCCCTGATCCCTAATGTGTGCTCTATTCTCTGAAAGATCTTTCATTTCAGATCATCAGATCATGACAGACAATATCATCTACTGTCGTGACAATGCATTCGCAACTTCATTGGAATGACTAATTCCATAGCTCCAGAGCCTCTGAGCACAAGATCTTGGATCTCGTGTCCCCTATCTTGTTCACATATGCTACTGCAGTCCTGCTGTCCATTTGGATTAATATCGTGTGACATGTTGGTGACAGTGTAGGAATTTTTCTCTTCCATCCTCTTACTGGGTTAAATTCCAAAGGGCCTTTTATACATGCTGATATTCGGCCGGTCCAGTGAGCGCCGATCAATGAGACATCACACGGAGCTATCGATGGGGACGAGCGGTCGTTACTCCGATCGCTCGTCCCCATACATTATTATCATATCGGGAGTGTGTTTCTCTGTTTACACAGGGAGATGTGCTGCCGACAGCGATAATATTTTACTTTTTTAAAACAATACGACCCGCAGATGATCAAGCTTTTGCTCGTTCATCTGCTGATCGCTGCCCGTTTTACACAGGGTAATTATCGGCAACAAGCATTATATGAACACTTGTCTGCCCAATAATCGCCCAGTGTAAAACCCCCTTAAGGTTAGGTGCCATAAATGAAATACAAGAGTGAGTGTATAAAAACGTATATTGTATAAAGAGTAAAATGACTGTTACAGTTATTATGAGATGTATATGGAGATATGTACATAGAGACAGTAATAAACAATAAACTTTACAGAGACACTTTTTTCTTATCAACAATAATTAAATTACACGTTATAGTTACCATACATGGACGCCTAACACACTCCAGTAAGTCTCCTCCCCAGGATGTCCATCCAAGTCTCTCTTCCAAGTTTCCCTCCCCAAGTGGCCTCCCTAGTGGCTCCCTTCATGAGTCCTTTTTGGGTTTTTATACCCTTTGTCTGCCTCTATTGGAGACACATAGTCTGAACTTCCTGATCGAACTCCCCCCCTCATGTAACATGCGAATGTACAGGGTGGGCCATTTATATGGATACACCTAAATAAAATGGGAATGGTTGGTGATATTAACTTCCTGTTTGTGGCACATTAGTATATGGGAGGGGGGAAACTTTTCAAGCTGGGTGTTGACCATGGCGGCCATTTTGAAGTCGGCCATTTTGTATCCAACTTTCGTTTTTTCAATGGGAAGAGGGTCATGTGACACATCAAACTTATCGAGAATTTCACAAGAAAAACAATGGTGTGCTTGGTTTTAACGTTACTTTATTCTTTCATGAGTTATTTACAAGTTTCTGACCACTTATAAAATGTGTTCAAAGTGCTGCTCATTGTGTTGGATTGTCAATGCAACCCTCTTCTCCCACTCTTCACACACTGATAGCAAGTTTGATGTGTCACATGACCCTCTTCCCATTGAAAAAACTAAAGTTGGATACAAAATGGCCGACTTCAAAATGGCCGCCATGGTCAACACCCAGCTTGAAAAGTTTCCCCCCTCCCATATACTAATGTGCCACAAACAGGAAGTTAATATCACCAACCATTCCCATTTTATTTAGGTGTATCCATATAAATGGCCCACTCTGTAGAATACTGGTGCCACTAAGACTTAATGTCCACACTACTGGTTAACATCTGTAAGAGATACCTGTACAACTCTGAGTCCTTTGCTCTGAGAATTAGGGTAAACAATTGGTATCTTGCATACTGATGAGACACATTTCATTGAGACATGCAACTATACCTATGATCCTCCATCTTTCATTCACCCAAATAAAATTCTGCATATGATATTACATATAACATTATATGTGGCTTTCATTTTCTGAAACCTTAATTTCTTACAACAGGTTATATAACCTCTGGAGACCAGAATGGGGATTTGTAGTTTAGACTCCAATGGATTCCATTTCCCTCTAAATACTGCATTGTGCGTAAAGGCAACCCATCCCGTCAGGGAAGCATTGGACATTACAGTTAAGTCCACTACGCTGAGTCGGATGGGACAAGGTTTAGGAAAAGCTAGTTTCACAACTTTTGTCATTTCTAGCCGGACTTGTGGAGTGAGATAGACTCTCATTTTGAGCCCTGTCTCAGGAGAGAAATCAGCCAAAACTGCATCTGAGGACAAATCATTGGAACAATGTAGAATCCCTGTTGTGTCACCACTAGTTTCCCTATAAGACTCACAATTACTCTTAGTAATGAAAATTCCCAGATTCAAAACAACGGGCTGGTTCCCGTTATTCCTACCAATATCACAAATCAATCAGGTAAGGAAGGATTAGTTTATAAAACTTAGCCTTTATTTAGCCGATAAAAGTGGAATATCATAGTTTTAATTTTTAGTGTTGAGCAATGGGTTTGTGGCACCATTTGGTTATTGTATCGGTAGCAGGATCAATAAATTCTGTTGGGATCATACAGTGGTGCTCTGTCTATCCCCTACAGCTGAACTGAGTTTGCCCTATGTTTGGTAATATTTTAGGATTTGGCAAGTACTCTTACTTTCACCTCTCCTTTGGACATTATCTCTGAAAAATGGGCTACCACTTTTGACCATTTTTCTTCCTGAACTCCTATTGTAAAGGAGATCATGTTTAACTGAAAGCTCAGAAATGTGAGACTTTGAGTGGGAAGTAGAATTGATTTTCCTGCATTAATAGAAAATTCTGCTTCCCCTAGCAGTGACATTGTGGTATGTCTCTGAGAGAGAAGTGTGTTCATATTAGGATGGAAAAGGAGGTCGTCTAGATATACGAGCCACGATATGTCCAATGACCTTAGATGAGAAACCAGTACTTTCATGACCCTTGTAAATGTGCAAAGGGCATTGGAGAGGCCAAATACCATCACATTCCAATTGTAAATTTGTTTTCTCCAACAGAATTGCAGGTTTCTGTGTTTTAGAGCAATAAAAATAGACTAGAAGGCATCCTTTACATTTTTACTAGATACTTGTCCTTTTCCAGAAGGAATCTCAGTTCTGACATGCTCTCCATGCAGAATCTTTTGGGTTTTAAGAACCTGTTTAAGGGTTTCCCATATAAGACTGTGTCACGTAGGGTTCGTGGACCCACTGGGCCGACCCCCTTGGCGGTATGGCAGCTGGCCAATAGGGCGCAGGTTAAAGTCCATAGTTCGTATAGGGTACCTGTGGCAGCTCGGACAGTAGCAAGGCAGGCTTGGCTGGGACTAGGCAGCAGGCAGACGTCAGGCATGGTATACAGCACAGCACGACTTTGGCTCAGCACGGCACTCGACCAGGATAGCACGGGATACAGGTAACAGGATCAGGAACAGGAACACTGGAAAACACTAGGTGACTATCTCATAGACAAACTTAGGGTACGACAACAACACTCAGGCATCGAAGCAAGGGTCTGAAACCCTCTTATAGTCCAGGGCACTCATGGGCTGATAGTTAATTAAAGTCCGGTGCGCGCGCTGCCTCTTTAAGAGCGGACACAAGCGTGCGCGCGCGCACGCTACGGGATACGGCCGAGGTGAGTGGAAGCGAGCGCTGGCATCTCCTGAGGAGGAGACTGGGTCCAGCGCTCGCCGACCCATTGCTGCGGTCGTCAGGGGGAGAGTGAACCTGACGGCGCGCAGCCACGGACATGACAGACTGGTCTTATGGACCCGTCTGACATTTGGACCGGGAAGATGTGGTTTATCCAGCCCTTTTCTCCTGGTGCGGCTAGAGATACCTTTCCCTGAGAAAGGGCTAGTTTCAAGGAACTTATGGTGGAGAACTTTGGGGTGTGCCTTTGGAAGGGATAAGAACGAAGTGGCAATTTAAGGCCATACTTCATTATATTTGTGACCCAACGCTCCATGGAGATTTGTTCCCATATATTGGTTTGTACTGAAGCCAAAGAGATTGTTTGTGTTTTTACCTGACTGGGATTTCTTGGAGGAACCAGATCTGGAAAGATTTGCTTTTCGCCTGGGAGAATGAAAAATGTAGGTATAGGGAGAGAGGAGGAAAGGTAGAGCATGGTGGACAATGTCGCCTTCAATTTTTTATTGATACCGACTAGTGTAGTAGGAGAAGGATTATACTGTGCAATGTCCCCTTTATTGCCACATTGTGTGGTATTTTGATTAAATTATTGCACAGCCTGGGAGAATGGTCTGGTGAAGAATCTCTTGGGCTGTCCCAGATTATTACGGGCCTGTCCTTTGGATCTAAATAGACGGCCCTCTGCATGAAAGGGCTTTTTAGAGATTATGTTTTTTTCAGTTCAGCAAATGATTTGCGTGCCCTATATCTGAGCTTCATCTAATTCATAAATTCAGTACCTAACAGATTACTATTTTCTATATTGGGAAACTCATAAGATTTAGGAGCGCATATTTCAGCCATCTAACTCTTCTCACCCTTAACATTTTAAGTTCACTCCATTTTGCTCTCTCAGGGGATGCAGAGGAGTGAATGACTGCCTCAGAGTCCCAATCTACTTCAGTCATGGAACCTGCAGTGTTATGGGCGAACACACTATTTGGGGACAACTCCTCTCTGTGGTGCCAGGCGTGGAAAATATATTAGACTGAAATTTATACGAGTCCCAACAGACTCTCAAGGCCAGACTCTATTAGTCAGAATCCTAATTAGGATATTTCACCGATATATATCGAGAGAGGAGAAGAAAACACACAGACGCTGCTGATAATATTCAAAATGCTCCTCTGAAGGATTTATTACCAAACTCAAACTGTTAAACTGAAATTCAGAAGGGGTGTAGGCTTGAGGTGTAGGCTTGAGGTAAACCAATCAGAGACAATGTAACAGTATTTGTTATTCAGTAAAAAGCATATCATAACGTACATCCCAGATACATCATTATAATTCTTCACACATTATGTTTACAGGTTTCTTATCTCTCTTTTGGACAGAATGTCCTCGTGGAGATGGGGGGAGACCTTTCTTCACGCATACTTGCCATCCTCCCACCACACTCCCATCTCACTCCCTGTCCATCTTCGCATGGGAACCAAGGTCAAAGATAAAACATACGAAATCAACATTACTTGTATTAAAGGAACAATGACTTTTCTATTCACTACAAAAGAACCAAGATGGGAACTCCAGACAAGATGGCTGCTGCACGAAACTAAATCATTTAAACATTATCATCACTTTCACATATTACATATCTTAGTAATTCGGCCTCCTGCTTGATAATTCACAATGTAATTTCATACAGAGAATATAAGCAAATAAATCATCCTTCACAAACCTCCCTTTTTCTCATATTAAATTACAGAAATTACATATTATGATTATGAAACTCAAACAATATATCAATAGGGCCACAACTAATATGATGCCATCACCAATGTCCGGTTAGGGTATGGGGTCCCACCAGTGTATTGACAAGTCATGTACATCATCGTCCTCTTCTTCTCCTGTCTTCTGCACTTGATACTGCTGATGGATTCACTCAGGTCTTTGGTCCTTACTTTGATCTTTGCTGATGTCATCAGGACTTGGTTTGGTCCTTTTCATCTGTCAGACACCGTCTCTTTTAGTTTACGTCACCGGGCTATACACAACACCTCATGCTGTGAGGCTGGTGTGAGATCCCACGTAGGCGGATTAGTGGGGTGTTATTGTGACCCCACAAACCCTCCGCTCAGCTGTCTTCTTACTTGTCTGGGCGGCTGCTTGGAATTGTGACACTGCCGTCAGTTCATGACAAACGCGTTGTACTGGCTCCGGCTGCGCCTGCCGCACCTCAGTAATGGAGTTCATTGTATTAAAAATCTTTTAGTTCATGTTTAATGGCACTTGCTGGGGAACCCTAACCCTTGTCAATTGTTACTAATCTGGTGATAACATCTACGTACTATAAAAGTTGTTCTAAGTACATACAATAACAATGTCAGGCCCTTAAACTAAATCAAACAAACAAACAAACACCTTTTATATAAGAAAAACTTCTCTGTTCCAATGGACAGGGCACCTAGAAGATGTGTAATTATTGGGTACATTTCATATGCACTTGGTGTCACGCTTTCCAGCAGGATTTGTACCTTGATCTGAGCTGATTGCCTGGAACATTTCCAGCTCACCAAAATATACACAGATTCCACATGTTTATCTGACAAATGTCACAAACCAATTTTTCTTACTCTAATTTGTATTGCTTGGGGAGGCCTCTCAAGGTCTGTTCTCTTTGTGGGAGGTGGGTATGATAAGGTTGGCACCGGTCTGCCAGGACTGTTCTGTAGGCAAATCAAACAGCTCTAACAGAATTTAGCAGCAACAGCTGTAAAGCCTGGGACATACCAATTAGATCTCACCAAATCGATCCTTGCAGTCTTGGGGCATATGTGAGGTCATACACCATCAATGCAAAAGCCATCAAGAGTGCCTTGGGTCTTACCGGTTCACGTTCCCTTATCCGTCCACATTCTGTTAGAATCTGGTTCTCACGCCTTCCGCTCCCAGTTGGACTCTTCCTGTGGAGAACAAACTTTTTCATTGTATAAACATTAATTGATCTTAATCAAATAATTAATTTGAAGAAAAACATTAACAAATAACATCTTTACATCAAACGTTCACATTGAGCAATAACTAGAAATTATGCATGCAAACTCATTTTTCTTCTTTATATATATATATATATATATATATATATACATACATACATACATACATATACACACACACACACACACACACAAACACTGCACAGAATTTTCCTTTCACAATAACCACGACAAAAAACAAATAACTAAAAATGTTTTCTAATGGGAATATTCCACTTCTGTACCTTTTATCTGACGCATGACTCTAATAGTCCAATGCTAAGGCTGATCCAGAACTTTACATAAAACTTAACTTCAGTATTTAATATTCCCACAACACTTCTTAAATACAATTATTAAACAAACTAACTTTGGAATAACATCTGGAGAACTGCTGACATCTTATTGTACAAACATCAGGTCAATACTTGGGATAACATTGTTCCCCTGTCACTTGCACACAACGTCTGCAGTGGGGAAAATACAGGCCGGGCTTCAAGCCCCCCCTGAGAACAGGTCTACACACACGAGCACCGCATCATACACTTCTACCTCGGGTAGTTGTATGTTCTGCAGTCGCTGGGACTGTTAATCTGGCCGGGCTGCACTTTTCACAGGTACCTTTGCTGTTTTACCTATGTCATGCCGTGCGCACATCATGCCGGCTGCTACAAACCTAGTGGTGGCATTATTGTATCCAGGGACAAGCCAAATTTACTGACACCTGGCTGCATATACCCTTGTTGTCAGTTCTGTTTTCTCTTGCTCTCTCAATTGGCTTACCCAATGATCCAATAAAGTTCCTACTACCAATGGGCCCATAATTGTGGGCGATGCCAAAAGTGTACCTAGAGTCAGTGTAAATGTCGGCCGTCTTACCTTCTGCCAGGTTACAAGCCTCAGCGAGCACCTCCAGCTCCGCTCCTTGAGATTAACAAGAAGGTGAGAGTGGTTTCTGGGTAATTTACCTGGTGCCTCGTATCCTGTTCTACACATGGTGTATATGATAAAGTATGTCTACATTACAAATTTACATTGGAAACCCATGTCACATATAGATAGAACATTTCAAAAGGGTGGAGTTTTATTGTTCCACATTTATCTGATGATCCAGAACACTTGTAAATCCCACCCACCAGGTCCTGTAAATACCTGATTAATACAAAAACAAACAAAATATGTTACTGAAATCTGGCATAAAATAAACAATATTCAAATATTTTTTTTTTGTTTTGCCTTCTCCCCATCTAAATCTGTAAAGACTCATCTGTGAGTGACGTCACCTCTGCCTCCTGTGTAAATTGGCTGGAGGGGGATGGTCTCTTACACAATAACTCATATTGGGTGGAGACTACAGCACAGCTTCACCGTTCTGGAAGGATCTGGAACCATCTACACAGAAAAACCTCAAAATATAAGTTACTGTCATACACATTTAATCTGGGTTACTCCTTGAAGCTCATACACATTTAATCTGGGTTACTCCTTGAAGCTCATACACATTTTGTAGATCTCCTAGAACCAAATTCATTAATTCAAAACAAAATAAAACACAAAACAAAACTACCTGATCAGTCCCTTCAACATTGGGAAATCTTCAACCCTTTCTCAGCCACTGGGATAGGGCAGTGCTTGGCATAGCTCCCTCTGGCTGTGAAGGGGTTATAAAATTGCCTGTAAAAAGGGGAACAAAAAACAAAACTACCTGATCAGTCCCTTCAACATTCCCTCCTATTTGGACTCTGCGAAAATAATGTAGCAGGGTTCAAAACTACATATTAACATAATGAGATTAGGCACTCTATCGGGGGGAGCACTAGTTTAACCCCCTGTAATACACAACAGCCTGGAACAAAAAAGATTACTTTCTCCTGACAAAAATACATTTTATCTTTAAAATGACCTGCAACCATTTACCTGTAAAACATCTCACATTTTCAAAAATAACATTTAGGCAGCACCATAGCATGTGCCTCTTGTGTGAAAACAAAAAAAACCAAGACAAATGTAATTAGTTATTCAATAACACAGAAAATAATATATCTGGTAATATTAATTACTGCAAACTAATAAGCTGTACATAAGAATAGGGAACAGAGGGGGCACATACATGTTCAAGACCCCGTGTCTCACAATATCTGTATTTTAATTCATTTGAATCAACATCAAAACATTCCAACATTAAATCTTATCACATTATAACACATTAATCTGCAGTATAGCTTTTATCTTTTTACAAACAGATCCAGCCGGCTGTAATATTTTTCTCGCTTGGTGTAGTTACAGACGACTGCGCTGCGCGAAAATAAAACACGTTGCATAAAAAAAAATGAAAAAAAAGTAGAACTGATTTTAACCCCATACACAAAACACTAACATTTTTAGACATTACTGCTGTTAAAAATAGGAAACATACAATATAGTTCTGCTTTTATTGTGGCCATTAGTTTCAAACTTCAGACATGTTACATTACACACATCACACAGATGTCACATCACATCACACATGTTACATTGCTAACATCACACATCACACAGATGTCACATCACATTACACATTACACTCCCCCCGTTCTGACCCACGTTAGTCACTGCAATGTACCGGGCTGCTCCGTTTTCTTCACTCTTCCAATGAAAATTTACACCTGTATTTAAATTGTTCTTTCTCACATCATCTTACTTGTAACCACCTGTAATCACCTGCTTTGTCCTTTTAACTTATGCCTTGTCCTGGCCACTCCACTCCCTTTCTCAACTTTACACAAACCATTGTCTTTATCACATGCAAACATCCTTCTTACGCTGCCAGCCTCTTCAACAATTTTTTTCAGTGTGTTATTTTGCCTTCACATACTTTATAATTAAAGCCCCAGCTCCTTTTGCTCATTCTAATGTTGGCCGGGACCAGTGCCCCAAAGCATCTTTGTCCAACTTCCTCCTGACCCCATGGTCGGAGAGCAGTAGGGTGATTTCCGGTAAATCCCCCACCTCCAGGCAAACAGGCCACGTTTGCCGACAGATATCTCAGACCAGTCTATCTCCTAGACTGTCTTACCAATACGATATCAAAAGTCGTTCCTCCAGACATTCTAGCAGTAGGATCCTCTGATCCCTCACTGGATTGAACATCAAGAACAGACAAAATGCTGCCAATCAACAATTACAAGAGCAAATTCTTCAACACAATCGACATTCATGAACCTCCATTGATTCAAGCAGGAGTTGGTAACACTTCACTTATGCAGAACACTTGCTGCCGGGGGGGTGTCTTTCAGTTCATAGAGCCCATGATGTAACATATATCCCAAACTCTTTCCTCTAGCACTTTGCAATGGTTTCACATGCAAATTATACTTGGTAACATATATATATTATCCTCCGCGCTCAGCCGTTCACTCTGTGGGTTGTAGTTTAGGGGGCTGTTATGTATGTTGGTGATAATTTCTTTACGGGCTATGGGTCTGATCCAATACCAATGTTCTTCACTGTAATTACTACTACGACACATGTGGCACCTGGGATAAGTGTCAGGGTCATTCATTGAATACAGGATGTTATATTACAACGGTATTCAATCCAGCGGTCTGATGTTATACTACTACAGACTTAATTACTTGGATGTTATTTTACATCAAAGTGTATATGCCGTATTATCATGTGCTAGAAATCAGTCTGTACTGATTCCCACCTTATGCCAGTCTGGCAATGCATACAACTGGTTTATGGACCCTTACACACAATATCACTGGCTGGCAATGAGCCAGGAAAATATAAATGATTTTCTAATACAGTATTCAATGTTTTTCCTGTTGCACTGGGTAATGGTATTGAGTGCAAATTCAATATAGACACAATTGCTTCTCCTTGCACTGGATTCTACATTATCAGGACTTAACCATTGAAGCCCCTGTGGTACTACATGATATTACTCACAACTGTCTATGGGTCTGAGCCAATACCAGTCAGTACCTCCCAACTATAATCCCAGACAAACGGGTAACAGAACAACTATTAATCCTTAACAATTTTACACAACTAAATAACAAATTACGCTACAACAAAGCAGCAAGCAGAAGTTTTGTTTTTTTCCTCACAGTCCAAACTACAATCTTTTCATTTCAAATACTTCACATGTGAGTTACGACTTCTCTCTGCCATGCGCTACGTCACTGCATTCCAAACACTTCTCACAATTGTTAACAATGTAATTGCTGGCAAAAATTCTCTCATGTCTTTCATATCAACAGTTTAAGATCACGTACACACCTGCAATCCTTCATCACACAAAAAGCTTCAACATACCTTTTTGGATCCATCTTTCAACCCACTGACTAAGGAGTCTCGTCCATAGAAGTGACGTTCTGACAGCTGGATTCCAAGGCTTACGCAATACATGTGTGAATGGTGTAAGAATAAGCTCCTTACCTACCGCAGTTTTTTTGTAATTCACAGATGCAAAGCCAGACCTCTCCAGTGACAGCTTATCAGACGTGCAATCTTCCTGGGTTTTATCGGCACCATTACTGTCGTGGAAATCCATCGCTCAAAATATATTAGACTGAAATTTATACGAGTCCCAACAGACTCTCAAGGCCAGACTCCATTAGTCAGAATCCTAATTAGGATATTTCACCGATATATATCGAGAGAGGAGAAGAAAACACACAGACGCTGCTGATAATGTTCAAAATGCTCCTCTGAAGGATTTATTACCAAACTCAAACTGTTAAACTGAAATTCAGAAGGGGTGTAGGCTTGAGGTAAACCAATCAGAGACAATGTAACAGTATTTGTTATTCAGTAAAAAGCATATCATAACGTACATCCCAGATACATCATTATAATTCTTCACAAATTATGTTTACAGGTTTCTTATCTCTCTTTTGGACAGAATGTCCTCGTGGAGATGGGGGGAGACCTTTCTTCACGCATACTTGCCATCCTCCCATCTCACTCCCATCTCACTCCCTGTCCATCTTCGCATGGGAACCAAGGTCAAAGATAAAACATACGAAATCAACATTACTTGTATTAAAGGAACAATGACTTTTCTATTCACTACAAAAGAACCAAGATGGGAACTCCAGACAAGATGGCTGCTGCACGAAACTAAATCATTTAAACATTATCATCACTTTCACATATTACATATCTTAGTAATTCGGCCTCCTGCTTGATAATTCACAATGTAATTTCATACAGAGAATATAAGCAAATAAATCATCCTTCACACCTGTATGAGGAAAAGAGGAACTCTAACAAGTTCTGTTCTCCGAAAGTGGGGTGATATGCAACCTGCCAAATAACCTTTAGTAGACATTAAGTGTGCCTACAACGAGGTGTAATGGTGCTATGTATAGAAGCTTCAGTATCACTAAGTGACTGAGGCGATGCTTTAGTGCTGCATTCTACAGCCACCCTAGACTTTTTCTTTATTGTGGTTTCTTCCTTAGAAGAAGTGTTAGGGTATGTTCACACACACTATTTACGGACGTAATTCGGGCATTTTTGCCCCGAATTACGTCCGAAATAGCGGCTCCAAAGCGTCGGCAAACATCTGCCCATTCATTAGAATGGGTCTTACGATGTTCTGTGCAGACGGTCATTTTTTTTACGCCTCGCTGTCAAAAGACGGGGCGTAAAAAAGACGCCCGCGTCAAAGAAGTGCCTGTCACTTCTTCAGATGTAAATGGAGCCATTTTCCATTGACTCCATGGAAAAACAGCTCCATTTACGTCCGTAATGGACGCAGCGAAATAGCGCCTCAACATGTCATTACGGCTGAAATTACGGTGCTGTTTTCTCCTGAAAACAGCACCGTGATTTAAGCCGTTACGGACGCTGCCGTGTGAACATACCCTTAGAAGGAGGTGGGGAGGATAGAGGCCGTTTGGAAACCCCATCTCTTTATTCTGGAGACATCTCCACAGATAATGAGGCTGCTATAGAGTAAAGGCCCTTTTACACTGGGCAATTATCGGGCAGACAAGCGTTCATAGAACGCTCATTGCTGATAATTGCCCTGTGTAAACAAGGCAGCGATCAGCAGATGAACAATTATAATAATGTATGGGGACAAGCGATCGGAGTAACGAGTGCTCGTCCCCATACATAGCTACTTGTGACTGGAGCAAATGAGTGCCGATCAATGATGACTCGTTGATCTGCGCTCGATGCAAAATTGGCCGGTGTAATAGGGCCTTAAACATCCTCCTCTATCGCCGCCTGAAATTTTTTTAGGAGAGAATTCTCAGGAGAGTTCCCGCCCTCTTGCGAGAACTCCCCGGGATCACGTGACCGCGGCTGCTATTAGTGGCCGCAATAGTGTCTAAGACAGACTGTGGAGGCTGCCGTCTGCACCTGTTAGCTGTTGCTAGGTGGCTGTATCCCCGAAGAACAAATATGGACTCCTGTGAGTTTCTCCCAGCATACAATACATTGCAGTCTGTTCACTACTGAAGTGCCTAGAATGTATGGGCTATTTTTTGGTATGCAGATGGTATGGGCTCCTTTGAGATTCTACATGCAGACGATACAGTCTAACCTGTACATTTAAGCCCATTGTTTACTAGAATGTATGGGCCCCTTATAAGTTTTGATGGTAATAACTACTTGAAGTCAGTTTTTCAAGCAGTCCATACATTTCAGCTTTTTTTTTTTCTTTTTTTTTTACTGAAGGTGAGTAACTAGGATGTATGTGGAGATATTAAATTGTATATTTCTCATAATTTTGGGGTACCTAATGTATTTAAAACAACTATTCTGCAGATCAGGATGAACATGGTCATATCAAATCTCTAAAGTTTTATGGTTAACTACTTTTGCACAAGAAGCCCCCTTCTTTGTCTAACCATATTCTGAGAGCCACAACTTTCTTTTTATTTTTTGCATTGTGTGATTGCCTATTTTTTGCAGGGTGACTTGACATTTTAATTGGTACCAATTTGGGGTTTGGGCTAGATGAATAAAAAACTGAAATAATTTTATAGCACAGTTTGTTACAGATGCGAAAATGCCAGTTATGTTTCTTATTTTTTGGACGTAATAAATCTTTTCAATGATGAAAAATGAATTAACATTTAGAATTTTTTTTTTGTAGCTTTTATTTTAGTCCCACTTGGGGCCTTGAACTTCTGTGAGATGGATTACTGACATAAAAATGTGGCGTTACATCTGTACTGTAGCATGCATGTTAACAGGCTCTCTACCATTAGAGAACAGGCAGGGAAATCCTTAAGTCTTACTGTGCCATTATTGATCATGGACTCTGCTATTCAGATTGGAATTACTACAAGGAGATTCTCCCAGCTGTCCATAGATTTTAGTCAGTTCAGTTTTTGAAAGCAATAGAATGGATGGGCTCCTATGAAGTTCTCTTCACTGCAGCAACTCTCTACAGAGAATTGTTTATTTCTCCTATTTCTCCTCCCAAAAAGAGAAAATGTTAATCAGTAAGACCGATTTATCCCAAAATGTTACTAGTTAAAGCTACAGCTCGTCCTACGTTAAAGAAGACCCTATACAGCTACATCAATGGAAATACGAATAAGTTATGACTCTTGTAATGCAGCTACATAAAAAAACAAACCAATATTTATTGCATGAGGCATGCTATTAATGTTCAAATGTAGTAGAAAACAAAACTATACATATTTTTTTATCACTGTAATTGTACTGACCCATAGATCTAGGTAAGCCGTTTGGTGAACATTATAAATTTGAAGTGCAAAAAGGCAATAGAATAATAGCTTTTTTTCCACAATAACCGTCCCCCAAAAAAAGTTCATAAAAGTTAAACAATACGTTAAATGTAACCAAAAATGGTGTAAAAAAAAAAAATAATTAGTCCTGCAAAAAAAATCCTCGCTTTCTTTTAAATTCACCCAGTCCTATTCTCAACGTAACAAAAATTTGACAATACTATTTAGATGTAAAATGTACACGTTATTTGGCCATTACTTTTTTGGGGATGCAGCATCATGAGGTGGTGCCCAGAGTGATGTCTCTTCGGATGGCACACCACAGCTACCTTGTTAATAGGAGTGGTGCTAACTAACAGCCAGGGAACATTGTAAAAAAAAAAAAGTATATTATTCTATTTATTAACAAAGGAGAATGCTTAAAGGGGCTGTCCCATAAACAGAACTTATATGTGTCCTAATGCTGGGGCCCCACCGCTCACAAGAATTGGGGTCCGTGCTCCCCATTTTAATGGAGCAGCAGACACGCAGACGTGTCCGCCGCTCCATTCAACTCTATGGGCCTGCCGGAGATAGCAGAGCACAAATTGTTCTGCTATCTCCGGCAGCACCATAGAGTTGAATGGAGCGGCAGCACACCTGCGTGACCACCACTCCATTTAGACAGGAGCACACGGGCCCCCGTTCTCATGAACCCCACTGGTCGCACTTGTGCTTTTACTAGGGATTAATGCTTTTTGTATTCTGCTAAGGTTTTTGCACAATGGGAAAGGACTGGAAGTGGTAACACCTCTCTCTAAATCTGCATAACAATTCAAAGATTATTGCTGATTTGCAGTTAATAAATCACTTTCACTTACTTCTCTACCTACTACAGAATAGAGCAGGAAGCATGAAATCCAAAATCTGAAGACAGCATAAATGCACTTTTACACTGGCCGATAAGCGGCCGGTGCAGCGAGCACTGATCAACGAGACATCGTTGATAAGCGCTCGTTATCTCCTGTTACACGGAGCTATGGATTGGGACGAGCGGTCGTTACTCAGATCGCTCGTCCCAATACATTATTATCATGTAGGCTGCGCGTCTCCCTGTTTACACAGGGAGATGTGCTGCCAACAACGATAATCGTTTACTTTTTTTAAAACGATACGACTAGCAGATGATCGAACATTTGCTCATTCATCTGCTGATCGTTCACCTGTTTACACAGGGCAATTATCGAGAACGAGCGTTCTGTGAACGCTCGTCTGCCCGATAATCGTCCTGTGTAAAACCCCCTTAAGGCTG
This sequence comes from Rhinoderma darwinii, assembly GCF_050947455.1. Taxonomy (NCBI): domain Eukaryota; kingdom Metazoa; phylum Chordata; class Amphibia; order Anura; family Rhinodermatidae; genus Rhinoderma; species Rhinoderma darwinii. The sequence goes on along the minus strand of NC_134687.1, from coordinate 126,776,472 downwards.
TGTTCACATCACCGTCACTTTCTGCTGAGGGGTTCCGTCGCAAGTTTCCGTCGGGTTAACCCCCCAGTGGAAAGGCAAACGGAAACCTCAGCTTCTGTCTCCCTCACCATTGAACTCAATGGTGAGAGAAACCTAGCTAATGGTTTCCGTCTGTCACCATTGTGACAGGGTTCCGTCACTAAACCTCCCCATGTATACAGACCCCAGACCAGACCTCCCTCTGTATAAAGACCCAAGACCAAAACTCCCCTGTATACAGACCCAAGACCAGACTTCTCCCTGTATACAGAACTCAGACCAGACCTCTGCCTGTATACAGACCCAGATGCCCCTGTAAACAGACCCCCGATCAGACCTTCCTCTGTATACAGACCCCAGACCAGTCCTTCCCCTATAGTGACCCGAGACCAGACCCCCCCCCCTGTATACTGACCCCAGACCAGTCCTCACCTGGTTTACTGACCCCAGACCTCGCCCTGTATAGAGACCCCAGACCAGTCCTCCTGTACAGACCCTGGACCAGATCTGCCCCTGCATACAGACCCCAGACCAGACCGACCCCTTTGTGTGCCCTACGACACAGTTCACTAGACGGTTCGAGCCCTGCTCTCTGCGAGCTCTGGATGTAGCTGGAATGAGGAAGATGTGAGAAAGTGATCACGTGACCTTAGAAACATATGATTGCGTGATGTCAGACCCCCGAAGGCTCCTGCACACGCTAGCATCTACCGTACTTTGAGTGGCTCAGTGTAGACAGGCGCGATGATGTCACTGCATCGCGCATGTCTGTGACGAGCCGCTTCACACAGTGAATGCTGAAGCAAGGAGCTGACGGTTTCTTGCTTCAGCATTGGATTCAAATGTATCCTGAGGACGCAGATACAGTTGACGCTGGGACATACCACATGCCGCCCAGGACAGCGGTACACCGTCCGGAATCCGTGACGGTTGGGAGGTATGATTGATGTGTGCATGTAATGTGCATATTCGTGTGTATCTGTGATGCGTACATATTAATAATGTGTGTGTGATGTGTACCTGTTTGTACATGTTGTATTTATTTCACTGGTACAGTATATGAAGGTGTTAGGGTACAGACACATATAGTAGCTGCTGTCTTACAACAATACAGCTGCAAAGTCATCGCAGTTTTCAAAAGATTGTTATGCTAGGTTTCCACGTGACAGATACACTGCGTAAAATTACGCATCGTATCCGACCTAGAACCCGCAGCACATTCCGTCCTAAAAACCGCACCACATTGTGTTGAAGTTTTTTGGATACAGTTTCCACTGCGGAAAGCAGCACTTAAAAAAATACTAACAACGTTCATACTTACCCCGGTCATAGTCATGTCGACGCGTCCCTTTGTTGTTATGAAGTCCGGCCTTCTGGGATGATGCTGCAGTCCATGTGACTGCTGCAGCTGTGGTGGGCTGCAGCAGTCACATGGGATGAAACGTCATCCCAGCCGGCCTTGAAGAAGAACAGAAGATAGCGTCGCTGTGACAACATTAGTATAAGTTTGGCTATTTGTTGTGGGTGTAATATCACCATTGAATTCAATGGGAAAAAACGGCAACAGAAAAGCAACGAAAGCGCAGCATAAATTGACATGATTTAAAATCTGCACCACAGATAAATTTATGACCATTTTCGCTGCACACTTTGCTGCTACTGTAAATGCTGAGGAATTTCCACACAGAATTCCGTTGCGGAAATACTGCAGCGTTTATGCTATGTGGGAACCCAGCCTTAATGTCCATGCAGTTTTTGCAGGTAAAATTGCTGTTTTGCAGACATTAACAATCTTTTGAAAACCGCACCGACTTGTGGTAAAACTGCATGCGCCACGTGTTGTACACTTGTTATTACGACCTGATTGTTTGCATTAAACCAGTGTTTCTCAAGGTGCAATACACGTACCACAAAGAGTATATGCTGTACCCACAGGGAGTACGTGTTTAGTACGAACCATAAAAAGTTGCCCTACCGTTCAAGACTGATTATTAATTTGTTGGCAGATGATTCATGTGTGAGCCGAAATGCCTACAGAATGAGGGTAAGGATATACAGTGCGGATACACTGTGTAAAACCGCACAAAATTGTAGTGCAGTTATTCAGACGGAATCGTCGCTGCGGAAATACTGTAGGAAAAAACTGTTTATACTTACCACCTGGGCATTGTCATGGTAACGCATACCTCTGTTCTGAGTACAGCCGGACTCCTGGGATGAGGCTGCAGCACATGTGACCACTGCAGTCTTTGATTGGCTGCAGCAGTCAGATGGGATGAAACTTTATCCCAGGAGGCCGAGCTGCACTCAGAACAGAGTTTCAGGCCCTCATGCTTATTAACCGCTGGGCCTATGACTGTGGGGCATGGAAGGGATTCATCTACCTCCAGTAGTGCTAGGGCATGGCTTATTTACCCCCCCTTTTTTCCCTTTAGTGGGGTAGCCTATAGGACCATAGGGTCCCCTCCTACAGGTCGTTCTTAGGGGGGCATGGGCGGGTTAACCCCCCTACTCCCTGCCTTGATTTATAAGGCAAGGACGGGAAGACATCTCCCTTTTTTTGCTGTCACTTGCCAGGAACATTTAACCGTGAGTTACTTACCTTACAATGAACCGGCAAGAGTTAGAGGGGGTTATCTGTCTCTGCCTCCAGGACAAGGGCTCCGTCTGGCTGCAGTCTTTCCTCAACGAGACTGTGGCACCGGCGTCCTCTATGCCCAGCACACTCCCTGCACGGCGCTCCGCTCGCCGCTCCAGGCCGCCAGTGCGTCTGTCCCCCTCCAACAGCCATAGAGTTCGCTCCGCACCGTCAGACAGTCGGTGCATGCGCAGAGCACATCCCGGCCTCCAGTCCCGCTGCAAATCTCGCGAGACCCGGCGGCCGGCGATAATGAGGATTGCATTCCTCCATCACCCGACTTAGTATCTCCCACCATCCTAGGTCGCATGAGAGTTGCCCAGCGGCTGTAAGGAGCACGGCTCTTCAAGCCACAGAGCATGTGGCTTTCACTGCTGCCACCACTGTGGATCTGCCAAGGAGGGCTCCCCTTCCCCCAGCTTTCATATCGGCTGCCGAAAAAGGACAATCGGGCAGGGCACCACAGCTCCGCCCCCAAGCAACTTCCACCAGAGACTAGCACGAAAACCTCCCCAGCCCCACTGGGTGACGGAGGTGAGTGCTCATTGGGTGACAGCGGCGAAGATTTCTTCCTCTGCGAACAAGAGGCACCTATGGTGAGGCAACCCCTTCCCCCTCTTCCCAGTGCTTCGCTAGTTGAACCTCCAGCTTTGGGCCATGCTTATGTCCCTTTCTCGGCGCTCCTCTAGGCGTCGTTCTTCACACCGTTCCAGCCGTCGTCACACACGACATAGGAGGTCGCCTTCATCTTCAAGTTCAAGGTCAGCGAGCTCACGCACTGGTTCGAGAGCCATAACTTTTTAATTTTTCCGTCGATTAAGTGGTATGAGGGCTTATATTTTGCGGGATAAGCTGTAGTTTTTAAAAGTACCATTTTGGGGTACATGCGACGGTTTGATCACTTTTTCTTAAATTTTTTGTGGGAGATTAGGTGACCAAAAAATAGAGATTCTGGCGTTTACAATTTTTTTTTACGGCATTCACCGTGCGGGTTAAATAATTATATATTGTAATAGTTCAGACTTTTACGGACGCGACGATACCAATTATGTTTATTTCTTTATTTTTTTTACTATGCTTTAGGGGGGAAATGGGAAAAGGTTTTTTTTTGAACTTTTAATATTTTTTTTTTACACAAAAAAACAACTTTATTTAACTCATTTTTACTTTTTTTTATTAGTCCCCCTAGGGGACTTAAACCAGCGATTATTAGATCCCTTGCACGATATACTGCAATACTAATGTATTGCAGTATATCGTGATTCTGACAGGTATCTATTAAGCCCTGCCCTGCCGTGAGCCCGCTCCATACCTCCCCAACCCAACTTTGGCGTATGGATGCGTCAAATGTCGGGAAGGGGTTAATCTAGCTCCAGTTGGGCTAGGGCATGGCTTATTTACCCCCCTTTTTGCCCTTTAGCAGGGTGCCTATAGGAGCATAGGGTCCCCTCCTACAGGGCGTTCTTAGGGGGGGCATGAGCAGGTTTACCCCCTCCTCCCTGCCTTGGTTTATAAGGCAAGGGCGGGAAGACATCTCCCTCTTTTGGCCGTCACTGGTCCCACCCTCCCTCCCTATTTACTGTTTGTTAGAACAAAAAGAAAAAAAGATATAAGAAACATTAAGAAAGAAAAAAAAAAAGAAAAGATCTGAAATATAATATATGGACAAAGGTATATCTGTACATCCTCTTTTATTATATTTGTATTTGGACGAATTGGTCTATTTATTTACTGTATCTTGTCTGTTTTACATTCTTCTGTATTGCAATATCTATGTCACAGCAGGCGGTGTTGAAGAAAGGTCTGACCTACATGCCCTTCCATAGGTGGGCTGGCATTCATGTAAAAAAAATCGTTATGTGTATATAGGGTTTATATCTTGCAATTGTTTATTATTGAAAAAAAGGAATTAAAAAATAAATAAATATATATAATAAAGCTGTGTCCGACCCTCGTGTCAACCCACATTATAAACTTAACTAGAGCCTCGTTTAAGTTATTTCACCCGTGATATGGTAATCCACCCTAGCCAAAATTTGTATAGTAGTGGTATGCACACAGTCGATCGCATCGAGGTAGGTATGAACCTTTCTATTATTTTTCAACCAAAAAAAGCTTTTTTTTCAGATTGCCAATATTTGCAGCGGAATTGGCGTTTTTCTGCCGCAAAAATCACAACATTTGCCTATTTCTTGCAGGTTTTACCTCCCCATTGAATTCAATGGGGGAAAACCTGCAATAGAAGGGAAGCGATTCCGCAGCATAAATTGACATGCTGCAGATTATAAAAACGCACCGCAGGTCAATTTATGAAGGGTTTCTCTGCTGATTTTCTCCGCTGTGTGTGGGTGAGATCTGTTCAAATCTTATCCACTCTGAGGCTATTCTACTACGCTGCAGATTTTCCACAATGAAATCCATTGTGGAAAATCCGCAGTGTTTACGCTGTATATGTCCCTACCCCAAGAATACTTTTACATGTGCAGAATGGCACAATCTTTCTGCAGCACGGTCAATTATTGCACAGTAAAACCATGCACACTCTTGAGCAAATTCTAATTTTGCAATGTGGCTTTTGGCCACTTAGTTCTGCAGGGGACAAAAAGTTTTTGTTTCCCCTGTAGAAGCCATGTGGCTGAAAAAAAACACATTGAAAAATCACAGCAATTCGTGGTAAAAACGTGTGCATTTATGCTGTACCATCAGCATGATAGCTCATAAACAGGGGCTCAGGCGGCCTACAATGTCTCTCAGAGTCCTCCCCACACTCCGGTTCGCAGTGTGTAGCGTACTTTATTCAGGGGCACAGTGTGTGGCAGCATATTCAGGATCTCAGTATATGATGCTGTTATAATCAGCAGTGTGTGGCACCATGAGGACTTTGTGAAGATATCCGAGCGGCAATCTCTGTAGAGAGTCCTGGCTGGGAGAAGTCGTCATGGTAGTCTGGAATGGATCGAGAAGCAGACTCTGTGAGTTACTGAGTGTGAATATTTATTCTGCCTCTGACTAATTATTACTGTATATACTTGTAATGGCTGCCGCGCCGTTCCCCACCTTCCCCACGGCCTCTGCTTCGGTTCCTGCGCCCTCCATTCCCTCATGCTCATCCCAAGCTCCACTTACCACATCCGGAAGCTCTGCTGGCCCTGGGCGGCGTCAGGTAAGTGCATCCCTTACACGGCCGTCATCTTCGATGTGTGACTGCAGCCACTAGAGGGCGCGCGCTCTGACTCGTCCTTTCTTAAAGGGCTAGCGCACGTTTTAACTCAAAGACTTCCTATTTAAGGATCCTCCATCCTCTGAACCATGCTTGTTCAACTAAGTTTCCCTTGAGCTTCCCTGTGCCCTGGTTCTCTGTTTCCTTCCCTTCTGCCTCTGCCTGAACTTGACTATCCTTGCCTGCCGCCTGCCTTGACCTATTGCTATCCACACCTGTTACGACGTCTGCTGCCTGTCTTGACTTCTGGCCTAACCATCCGACTGCCTCTAAACCCGCTGTGACAAGCGTTGCCCTGGGTTCCAAGCACCATCTCCACAGAGGATCCACAAACAAACCGGTGAGAACCGTTATAATACTGTATGATCTGATCATTTTTTAAGGGGGGGGGGGGGACAGTAACTCCCAGCATATCCTTACCATTGTTCAGGTCATACTGGAAGCTGTAGTTTCACACCATACAAATTTATATGGCAGTGGCTATTCTGATTTTGCAAATGATCTCTGCACTGAAATGCATTTGTGCTGAGCTTGGTTCTGGTGCTGTATATATGTGTAAAGGATCTGCCAGGCACAGCTTCGGGGTTAACTCCCAGAACTAATCAGTCAGCACCTGAGAATACATCCCTGAGACTGACTCCTGCTTCCACCATTCAGGCTGGCAGGCTTAGGAGTGGGAGAGCCTATCGTAACCTGGCCAGACTCAGCTAGCTCCCGCCCTCGGTCTATTTAAGCCTGCACTTCCTGTCCCTCGGTGCTTGTTATTGCTTGTGTTTCTTTCCTTGTGGTTTCCTGGCCCAGCTACAGCTCCTGCTATTTTTGATCCTGCTCCATACAGACCCTGGCTTACCGACTACTCTTCTGCTTTTCGTTTTGTACCTCGCACACTCCTGGCTTGACTCGGCTCGTTCACCACTCTGGTTGCTCACGGTGTTGCCGTGGGCAACGGCCCCTTTTCCTTGCTTATGTTCCTTGTATGTTTGTCGTGTTTGTCGTGCACTTACTGAGCGCAGGGACCGCCGCCCAGTTGTACCCCGTCGCCTAGGGCGGGTCGTTGCAAGTAGGCAGGGACAGAGTGGCGGGTAGATTAGGGCTCACTTGTCCGTCTCCCTACCCCCTGCCATTACAATATGTACTGAGCTTGGGTCTGGTGCTGTATTAATGTACTGAGCTTGGTTCTGGTGCTGTATATATATGTACTGTGCTTGGTTTTGGTGCTGTATATATGTACTGAGCTTTGTTCTGGAGCTGTATATATGTACTGAGCTTTGTTCTGGTGCTGTATATATGTATGTGCTTGGTTCTAGTACTGTATATATGTACTGAGCTTGGTTCTGGTGCTGTGTATATGTTATGAGCTTGGTTCTGGTACTGTATTTATGCGCTGATCTTGGTTCTGGTGCTGTATTTATGTACTGAGCTTTGTTCTGGTGCTGTATTTATGTACTGAGCTTGGTTCTTGTATTGTATATATGTTATGAGCTTGGTTCTGGTGCTGTATTTACGTACTGAGCTTTGTTCTGTTGTGTATATATGTACTGAGCTTTGTTCTGGTGCTGTATATATGTACTGAGCTTGGGTATGGTAGTGTATTTATGTTATGAGCTTTATTCTTGTGCTGTATTTATGCACTGAGCTTGGTTCTGGTGCTGTATATATGTGCTGAGCTTTGTTCTGGTGCTGTATATATGCACTGAGCTTGGTTCTGATGTTGTATATATGTACTGAGCTTTGTTCTGGTGCTGTATATATGTATGAGCTTTGTTCTAGTACTGTATATATCCACTGAGCTCGGGTCTGGTGCTATATTTATGTACTGAGCTTTGTTCTGGTGCTGTATATATGTATTGGTGGGGAAGGGGAAAAAAATGAAAAACACAGGCGCTCTTCTAAGGTAATAACTTATGGATGGGATTTATAACAAGGAAATGTGATTGTGGAAACAGATCATAAGTGATCAGAAAGGGGTGGTCCTGGTACTCACCCTCTGTGTTTGTGCTGGATGGTCGGCACAATTCGATTCTTAAACATGGGGGGCCAATAGGCTCCATGCGGCAACAGTATGCAGGTCTCTTGGAGTGGGCACCAGTAGCTGGTTTGGCACCAAACACCCGGTGAAAGTAAAGTCCAATGAATTCCAAAAACTCACTCCTTCATGTAGCGCTCCTGTGTTGCTTGTGGCTTGTGCCAGAAAGGTAATTACTTAGTTCCCAGGTGGTTGAGTAAAATAAATGATTTATTTCTCTAAAGAAATGTGGATAATTATAACAAACAGTAAAATAAATGATAAAATTGTGACGCGTTTGAACCAGGTACCTAGGTCTTTCTCAGGTTTAATAAAAATGCTAAGATCCAACAGCTCTTAAATACTCATTGGAATGTGTTTTGACTGAGTCAAATGTATTGGATCAAAGTTAAAAGGGGGAGTGGTTCCTTCCCTTGATTGTGTTTTGCATCAATCTTTCTTTTTGTACTATTGATATCAAAATTTAGGATAGAGTTCTCTCACGGAACTTCTGATAGTGAGTGGTGATAACTTCATTTAATGATTATTAGTTTTATAAAATGTGTTTTTACTGGAAGAGAGAGCTCTATGTTATAGAAAACCTCTCCCGAATGTGGAAAGGGGAATGGAGAAATACAGAAATACAGAAATATTGCAGTTTTTTTTTTTTGGGGGGGTCTTTAATTAGCGTTTCCATTCTGATTTGATCTGATACGTATATAATAAACGATGTCTTGGAATTTTTATGGGTTGTTACGGCGCTGGAAGCCTCTTGGTTGCCTAGGCGACAGAATACCTGGCTTTGATTGGTCCTCTCTAGCTTGCGTATTAGGGTCATGTGTCACCTGATCCTATGCTCTTTTAGGGATTGGACAGTCTGCTTTTTCTGTCTACGGTGGCCGATGAGGACCAAGAAGGGAAGGATGGTTTCATGACTAGTAGCTGGGTGGAAACACGTCGCTATTGTAATCATTTATTTTACGGTTTGTTGTAATTATCCACATTATTTTAGAGAAATAAATCATTTTTTACTCAATCACCTGGGAATTACACTACCGTTCAAAAGTTTGGGGTCACCCAGACAATTTTGTGTTTTCCATGAAAACTCACACTTATATTTATCAAATGAGTTGTAAAATGACTAGAAAATATAGTCAAGACATTTACAAGGTTAGAAATAATGATTTTTATTTGAAATAATAATTTTCTCCTTCAAGCTTTGCTTTCGTCAAAGAATGCTCCATTTGCAGCAATTACAGCATTGCTGACCTTTGGCATTCTAGCTGTTAATTTGCTGAGGTAATCGGGAGAAATTTCACCCCATGCTTCCAGAAGCCCCTCCCACAAGTTGGATTGGCTTGATGGGCACTTCTTGCGTACCATACGGTCAAGCTGCTCCCACAACAGTTCTATGGGGTTGAGATCTGGTGACTGCGCTGGCCACTCCATTACAGATAGAATACCAGCTGCCTGCTTCTTCCCTAAATAGTTCTTACATAATTTGGAGGTGTGCTTTGGGTCATTGTCCTGTTGTAGGATGAAATTGGCTCCAATGAAGCGCTGTCCACAGGGTATGGCATGGCGTTGCAAAATGGAGTAATAGCCTTCCTTATTCAAAATCCCTTTTACCTTGTACAAATCTCCCACTTTACCAGCACCAAAGCAACCCCAGACCATCACATTACATCCACCATGCTTGACAGATGGCGTCAGGCACTCTTCCAGCATCTTTTCAGTTGTTCTGCGTCTCACAAATGTTCTTCTGTGTGATCCAAACACCTCAAACTTCGATTCGTCTGTCCATAACACTTTTTTACTAATCTTCCTCTGTCCAATGTCTGTGTGCTTTTGCCCATATTAATCTTTTCCTTTTATTAGCCAGTCTCAGATATGGCTTTTTCTTTGCCCCTCTGCCCTGAAGGCCAGCATCCCGGAGTCGCCTCTTCACTGTAGACGTTGACACTGGCATTTTGCGGGTACTATTTAATGAAGCTGCCAGTTGAGGATCTGTGAGGCGTCTATTTCTCAAACCAGAGACTTTAATGTACTTGTCTTGTTGCTCAGATGTGCAGCAGGGCCTCCCACTTCTCTTTCTACTCTGGTTAGAGCCTGTTTGTGCTGTCCTCTGAAGGGAGTAGTACACACCGTTGTAGGAAATCTTCAGTTTCTTGGCAATTTCTCGCATGGAATAGCCTTCATTTCTAAGAACAAGAATAGACTGTCGAGTTTCACATGAAAGCTCTCTTTTTCTAGCCATTTTGAGAGTTTAATCGAACCCAGAAATGTAATGCTCCAGATTCTCAACTAGCTCAAAGGAAGGTCAGTTTTATAACTCCTCTAAACAGCAAAACTAACATAATTGCACAAGGGTTTTCATGTGTTTTCTAATCATCCATTAGCCTTCTAACACAGTTAGCAAACACAATGTACCATTAGAACACTGGAGTGATGGTTGCTGGAAATGGGCCTCTATACACCTATGTAGATATTGCATTAAAAACCAGACGTTTGCAGCTAGAATAGTCATTTAGCACATGAACAATGTATAGAGTGTATTTCTGATTAATTTAATGTTATCTTCATTGAAAAAAACTGTGCTTTTCTTTCAAAAATAAGGAAATTTCTAAGTGACCCTAAACGTTTGAACAGTAGTGTAAGTAATTACCTTTCTTGCACTAGCCACAAGCAACACAGGAGAGCCAAATGAATGAGTGATTTTTTTCTATTTGCATATATGTATTTAGCTTGATTCTGGTATTGTATATATGTTATGAGCTTGGTTCTGGTTTTGTATTAATGTACTGATCTTGGTTATGGTGCTGTATTTATGTACTGAGCAATGTTCTGGTATTGTATATATGTTATGAGCTTTGTTTTGGTGCTGTATTTATGTACTGAGCTTGGTACTGGTACTGTATTTATGTACTGAGCTTTGTTCTGGTGCTGTATTAATGTACTGAGCTTTGTTCTGGTGATGTATTTATGTACTGAGCTTGGTTCTGGTATTCTATATATGTTATGAGCTTTGTTCTGGTGCTGTATTTATGTACTGAGCTTTGTTCTGGTGCTGTATTTATGTGCTGAGCTTGTTTCTGGTGTGTGTATATATGTACTGAGCTTTGTTCTGGTGCTGTATATATGTACTGAGCTTGGGTCTGGTGTTATATATATGTTATGAGCTTGGGTCTGGTACTCTTTATGTACTGAGCTTGGTTCTGGTACTATATATATTTACTGAGCTTGTTATGGTGCTGTATTCATGTACTAAGCTGGTTTCTGGTGCTGTGTGTATGTAATAAGCTTGGTTCTGGAGCTATTTATATATATACATATACATACATATATACTGAGCTTGGGTCTGGTGCTGTTTTTACATACTGAGCTTGGTTCTGATGTTATAATTATATAGGATATATTTATAATAACAAAACAGGGCAGATGGAATTGTTGTATTTCATTGTATATTTATTGGAAACCTGTCAGGTAGGTTTAACCCCTTGAACCGCCACCATGCAGTAATACATGACCTGACAATATTTCCAAACATTCCCCTGTATATTTTTTTCAGGGGGATGTTAACCAAGATCTGGGGGTCGCCATTTCAATGTTCGCTTCAGGCAGTAGAAAAGTTAGAATCATCCCTGATCCATCTCCCTTTCCCTAACGTCAAACCTGCACTTTCAACAAAGCAGGCCTTACTGAATTTTCCACTCAAAGCATTCCTGAAGACTCAACTCATTAAACCATTTGCTCCATCCCACGGACAAGAAAATGCTTTCTTTGTCTCATCTCCAATACAAATATCCACATGTACAGTTTCCATTCTTTTACTACTTGCAAGCTCATAGCTTTATAAATAGGGTACTATCAAACTTGACACAACAAGACTGGATATTGCCATTCCATGCATTAATATCAGCCAGTATATGACGTAAGGCACAGATAACATGAATATATAGGATTATATAAAAAATTGTACAGGGAAGATCCAAGGCTGATGCCCTCTATCATTTAGAAAGACATAGAAAGAGCACAAAAATGTTTTACCTTCAGAAAGACATGAAGAAATTGGTGTAAAAAAATTATCCCTCACCATGGGGATTGATATGTAGCAATATATACTCCACAGAAAGTCAGAAAAAAAAATCACTGGAAAAGGACTGGAGTTTATAATAAAATATAACTTTTACTGAAGTATAATATAAAATAGATATAACAAAACTACATGCAAAAAGAAAAAAGAAAAAAAGGACACATTATAATGACATCCTCATTGATGAAAAAGACAGGGTTAAATAAGCACAAGTGTTGTATGAAGAAAAAAGCCACAAATTATGCAACATGTGTAAAACACTGATGGAATGTGATTTAAGAGCTGGAATTCCAAAGTATCGATCCTAATACATTTCCCACATATATAAAAAAGGACTTGTAGTAGCTATGGGATTTGTTGTATATACCCCCCCCCCCTACTCGTTCCTGTTGTGGTCTCTCTCAATCGAGTTGGATAGATTAAGATGGAATCCTGTTCACATCCTCAAGTTCAGCAAGACATAGATTCTCAAAGTAGTACATAGTGCCTACCTCACTCTATTGAGAGAGTATAGAATTGGATTCTATACTTCTTAAAGGGAATGTGTCGCGAATTAAAAAAAATTGAAGTGACTTATTTTTATTATAGTTTTACATTTTTTTGCTGTATTTTTTTTATCTTCCACATTGTGGAAAGTATTAAAAATTAAATAATAATTTGACAGGTTTTCTTATGTTGGCCACCAGAGGGAGCACTTCCAAGAATTACAGCAAGGTGAATCAGGCAAAGCAGACTGACTTACTGCTGATGTAAATGTAGGAGGGAGACTCACCCCCTCCCTATTTTTGGATACAAGCCAGGAAATGGTGTCTCCAAATTTCTAAGCATTGTCCAGCACCATTTTGGGAGTGTTTCTACAATGGCAGCTGGTAAAAGGCTAAGAATGATGAAAGTCAAGATGGAGACCCGGTGGTGAATGACTTTTCAGTTGACAGGTTCACACGGCGTGTATTTGACATGTTTATTTGGCGCATTTTATGTGCCGAAAACGCTTAAAAAAATGCCTGATTATGCTTTTCATTTACATAAATGGGAAAGCGCACTGTTAGTACATACAACCCACTTTTTAAAAAGAAATAACTCGTTGTTTTAATAAAGGAGTGTCGAGTCAATTCCTTTGCATGTAAAACACGCCAAATGTTCCCATAGTCAATTGGAGTCCTAATTATGCGGCCAAAAATGTGAAAAAAAGCGCATACAAAATGCCTAAGAAAACACGCAAAAAAAAACCACAAAAAATCGGCAAATGCTTGATTAAGCTTCCCACTTACATCAATGGGAAAGCGAGACGTTAGTTTTTTACTCAAAGCATTTTTAAAAAACGTGTTGCGTAAAAAAGCGTTGGATCAATTCTTTGGTGCATAAAATGCACCAAATGTTCATTTGGAGTCCTAGTCAAGTGGTCAGTGGGAGTCCTAACTACGCGCCCAAAAACGTGCAAATAGCACACCCAAAAACGACTAAAAAAACCCGCAAAAAAAAAGTGTGCATGGCCCCATAGAAATGAATGGGTCAGTGTGCTATCTGTTAAAAAAAACGGATAGCACACTGAAGCATTTCACTGAAGTGTGCTTGATGCCTAACTTTATTCTCTTTGCAGTTTCCGCTGGACCTATTGGACTACATCGTAGATTCGGTGGACTACTGCGATGATCTACGTTTTAAAAAAAAATAAAATGGTTAACGAGGATTGTGTAGGGGAGTTTTTACTGTATTTCAATAAAGATATTTTCTTATGTCTCTGTAGTCCAACGAATCTACGACGTGGTCCAACGAATCTACGATGTAGTCCAATAGGTAGAAACTGCAAAACAAAAAAAATAAAGTTAGTAGTATGAAAAATAAAAATACTAACCCTGTTCACACAGAGTTTTTTGCAGGCTGAAAAATCGGCAAATTTTGATCTGCCTGCACACCGTTTGCCGGGTTTTTTGTGAAGTTTTTTGCCCGCGGCCATTGAGCACCGCGGGCAAATTACGCCACGAAAAAAACGCTTCTCTGCCTCCCATTGATGTCAATGGGAGGTCAGAGACGTAAACGCCCGAAGATAGGGCATGTCGCGCGAGTGTTTTTACTGCTCGCGGAAAAAAACACCCCCGCCTACCATTAAAATCAATGGGAGGTGATTTCGACCGTTTTTTGCAGCAGAAAACTCAATGTGAACAGGGCCTTGTACTCACCTACAGCAGACGTCTGTCTTCTCCCCTGCGCCGCAAAAGAAACTAGCGGTCAATGAACTGGGACGGGAATTAAAGATGCAGCAGAAATATTATTAGTTAAGGCTAGAACTATACTATATATCAATATATAGGAGATCGATAGATAGATAGATAGATAGATACAGGGCCGGACTGGGACTTAAAATCAGCCCTGGCATTTTTAAGCAGACAGGATCACTGCAGGCCATACGCAGCCACCAGTGTTGGGCTAGAGTACATGGGACCACCTTTCAGCTACACAAGACATGGGGAGATTTATTAAAACAGGTGTAAATGAAAGAGGAATAGTTCCTGATAGCTCCAACTCCAACTAATTCACTGCTTTTCTACGAGTATAATGAACATGCTCATTATTCCAGAGGATTTTTTTGCGGAGCGGAAATAAATTCAAGCAGTCTTATTTTCACTGCATTTGAAATGGGTTTAAAATAGTCCATTCACTTGTAATGGATGCAGAATGTTAGTGGATTTGAAAGGGATTTAGGTGTGGAATCATGGACTTAGTCCTAATCAAATCCTGATTGCGTGATCATGGCCTAATACTGACATATAAAGATTGCAAATTATACCATTATACAATGCTAAAATATCACCATACTGTAACTAAATAGTATGATTTCAATTTTATATTCAGCTATATACACGAACACTCGCATGCTGGACACATGAAAAAGTAAAGTCTGTCCTGGAATGGCCACGCCCTCAAGGCTTGAGGGCCATAGAATTCTTCCTGGGATTCGCCAATTTCTACAGACAGTTCATTCCAAACTTCTCCTCACTGACCTGTCCTATTTCTAACCTCACCAAGAAGGGCATGCACGCCAAGGTGTGGCCTCCAGAAACAGAGGTCGCATTGAATAGCCTAAAGAGTACCTTCACGTCAGCCTCTATCCTCCATCATCCAGATGTTTCTCGACTGTTCTCGTTGGAGGTGGACGCCTCCTCTGTCGGTGCTGGTCCAAGGGCAAGTCAACAGTATGTGGCTATTATTCTAAGCTCTTCTCTTCCGCAGAACGCAACTAATCGATTGGGGATCAGGAGTTACTGGCCATCAAGTTGGCTCTGGAGGAGTGGAGACATCTATTAGAGGGCGCAGTTCATCCCATCTTGATATTTATGGACCACAAGAACCTCACTTATCTCCAGACGGCCCAACGACTGAATCCCCGTCAGGCCAGGTGGTCGCTGTTCTTTGCCCTGTTCCAGTTTGAGCTCCACTACCGTCCGGCCAACAAAAATGTAAGGGCCTATGCCCTGTCCAGGTCATTCGAGACAGAGGACACTATGGATTCTCCACAGAGTATCATTAACCTGTCCTGCATCATCCCTGTCAACCCTCTGCAAGTTAGAGACATTCCCGCGTGGAGGACTTTTTTGCGTCTGGCTGACAGAAGAAGAATCCTCCGCTGAGGACACAGTTCCAAATTGGCAGGTCACGCGGGTGTCCGTAAGACCCGAGACCTAATTGCTCGTTAGTTCTGGTGGCCCACGCTGTCAAAAGACATCACAGACTTTGTCTCCTCCTGCACGGTATGCGCTGCATATTAGGTTGCCCACTCCAAACCGGCGGGCCTGCTCCAGCTGTTGCCTGTGCCCGATGCCCCCTGGCAACATATTGCTATGGACTTTGTCACGGACCTGTCTCTCTCTGCTGGTTGCAGTACGGTCTGGGTGGTGGTGGACCGAACACATCTTCCATCTGCACGGCTTGCCTCTACATATTGTGTCGGATCGGGGGGTTCAGTTCACCTCTGCGTACTCCTTGGTGTGAAGTTGGACTTTTCCTCTGCCTATCATCCCCAGTCCAATGGTCAAGTTGAGAGATTAAACCAGATTATGGAGAACTATCTACGACACTTTATCTCCAGGCAGCATGATGACTGCGTGCAGCTGCTTCCTTGGGCTGAGTTCTCCTACAACAACCAGACTAGTGAGTCCACCGCTAATAGTTCATTCTTCTTTGTCTATGGGCAACACCCTCGAATACCTCTTCCTGTTTCCACTACGTTCCAGGTGCCTGCAGCTGACTTTGCATTCCGGGACTTTCTACAGATCTGGCAGCAGACTCGATCTTCTATTCTGCTGGCGGTCGACCATATGAAGAGAAAGGCAGACACAAGAAGACAAGAGCCTCCCCAGTTCCTTCCAGGTACTAAGGTCTGGCTGTCATACAAGTTTGCTCCCACGTTCCTTGGACCCTTCGAGATTTTGCAACAAATCAACCCGGTCTCATACAAGCTTCGGCTGCCTCCTACCCTCAAGATCCCCAAATCCTTCCATGTCTCCATGCAGTAGTTGGTGATCTTGAACCGCTACTCCAAGACTTCCACTCCTGCAGTGACTCCCAGTGGTTCATCAGAGACTTTTGAGGTTAAGGAGATCCTGGACACCAAGAGGGTGGGTGGAAGAACCTTTTATTTGGTGTATTGGAAGGGGTTTGGTCCTGAAGAGAGGTCCTGGGAGCCAGAAGAGAACCTCAGTGCCCCTACCCTCCTGAAGAAGTTTTTCTCTTGTTCTGGTCCCAAGAGGAGGGGGCATAAGAGGGGGGATACTGTCATGCCCATGGCCGCGGGCCGTTAGGCTCACTCACCTCCTGGCGCCCGCAGCCATGGAACTGTGAGTGCTGGTCCCCATCTCCTCCTCAGGAGACACCAGCGCTCACTTACGCTTCTCCCGGCAGAGTCCCGTAGGGTGCGCTCGTGCCCACTCTTAAAGGGCCAGCGCATGCACCTGAAAATTATACTAAAATTAGCCCATGAGCACCCTGGACTGCATCCTGCAATGCCTGAGCATTGTTGTCATTACCCTAGTATGTCTAAGCAAATGGTCTCCTAAATGTTTTCCAGTTCCCAGTGTTTCCCGTTCCTGTTTCCTATAACCTGTATCCCGTACTATCCTGGTCACGTGCCATGTTGATCCGAAGTCGTGCTGTGCTGAGTACCACGCCTGTCCTGCTGCTCCACACCTGTCCTGCTACATCACGCCTGGCGCCTGCCTGCTACCTAGTCCCAGCCGAGCCTGTCTTGCTACTGTCTGATCTACCACATGTACACTACACGAACTATAGACTGTGACCTGTGTCCTGTTGGCCAGCTGCCATACCGTCAAGGCGGTACGGCGCAGTGGGTCCACGTACCCAACGTGACACACGCACACTATTCACATCTAGAACACATGCGCACGCACACCTAAGGACACATGCGCACGCACACAACTTACACCTAGAACCCATCCCCCGCTAACACCTAGGACATATGCCGCACATGCACCACTGACACCTAGGACACATGCGCACGCACACCTAAGGACACATGCGCACGCACACAACTTACACCTAGAACCCATCCCCCGCTAACACCTAGGACATATGCCGCACATGCACCACTCACACCTAGGACACATGCGCACGCATACCGATCACACCTAGGATATATCCTCCACTCTTGCCACTCACACCTAAGACATATGCCGCATGTTGTCTACCCACACCAAGGACACATGTTGAACACGCACTATTCACACCTGGAATAGATGCTGCACAAACCACTCACACACTAGACACGTACCACACACTAGACACATACTGCACAAACTACTTACACTAGACACATACTGCACACACATCACACAAATGCTAAACACATACCTCACATAATACTTACACACTAGACCTATACCACACATACCACTCACACTGAAAACAACATGCACACAAATGCCACTAATACATTTGAAGAAGACACAAAACTCACACAAATGCATATTTGTGCTCAGGGGGCAGTAGAAAGAGCAAGCGTATCATTGATTGGCTGATGCTCAGCCAACCAGCGATAGGTTTGATTTGTACATGCAGACTGGGCAGGTACTGATTATCCTTTTCCTCTGCGGCACCAGAGAAGTGCGCTTATGAGCGAGGGATCAGTGCATAAAACGTCTAGAGCTGATTAGCTGTGGCTCGGCCAACAATCGCTATACTTCATTTCTGCAGTGCTCCTTCCCATCAATGCAGAGTACACAGCAATAAATCTCGGAAAGATGTGGTTTTAAACACCAGGAGGCAGCAGTTATTGTAATGTTGGTGCTTGTGTTCACCACTGTCCGCAGGGCCGATTCTACCTTTTTCTGCTGTCTGAGGTGAAAATTTTAATGGCGCTCCCCAGATATTGATTGACATCCCCTTGGCTGTTCTACATCACTAGCAGCCTCCTCCAACACTTGCGGATGCGCCGTTGCCTTGTACTGGCTTGCGTGGTGCAGCTGGGCAGAGTCTACCTCGCTGCACGGTGTGTGCCAAAGTAGTACAAGGCAATGGTGCATTCGAGAAAGTTGGAGGAGACTGGTAGTGATGTATAACAGCCAGGGGGATGTCAATCAAGCATGGAAAATTGGATTTGGAGGCAGGACTATGTGACTCTTCAGGATAGCTGCACCGCCCCATGACCCTTTAATGTGTAATTAGCATATAGGGTGCGCCGGTTTAAGAATTTATTTTATAGATTTTTCTGCCTCTGAAAACAACATACAGGGGAATGTTTGGAAATATTGTCAAGTCATGTATTACTGCATGGTGGCGGTATAAGGGGTTAAAACTACCTGACAGGTTCCCATTAAATATACAATGAATTGAAAACAATTCCATCAGCCCTGTCATTTTGTTATTCTAAATATATTCTATATAATTACAGCATTATAACCAAGCTCTGACATATACGGCTCCAGAACCAAGCTCATACATATATACAGCACCAAAACCAAGCTCAGTACATAAATGCAACACCAGAACAAAGCTCAGTACATATATACAACACCAGAACAAAGCTCAGTACAAATATACAGCTCCAGAATCAAATTTATTACATAAATACAGGGCCAGAACCATGCTTAGTACATATATACAGATCCAGAACCAAGCTCAGTACATAAATATACAGCACCAGAACCAAGCTCAGTACATATATACAGCTCCAAAACAAATCTCAGTACATATATATACAGCAACAGAACCAAGCTCAGTACATATAAACATCACCAGAACCAAGCTCAGTATATATATCAGAACCAAGCTCAGTACATATATATACAGCATCAGAACAAAGCTCAGTACATATATACAGCTCCAGAACCAAGCTAAGTACATATATATACAGCTCCAGAACCAAGCTCATTACATAAATACAGTACCAGAACCAAGCTCGGTACATATACACTACCGTTCAAAAGTTTGGGGTCACCCAGACAATTTTGTGTTTTCCATGAAAACTCACACTTATATTTATCAAACGAGTTGCAAAATGACTAGAAAATATAGTCAAGACATTGACAAGGTTAGAAATAATGATTTTTATTTGAAATAATAATTTTCTCCTTCAAACTTTGCTTTCGTCAAAGAATGCTCCATTTGCAGCAATTACAGCATTGCTGACCTTTGGCATTCTAGCTGTTAATTTGCTGAGGTAATCGGGAGAAATTTCACCCCATGCTTCCAGAAGGCCCTCCCACAAGTTGGATTGGCTTGATGGGCACTTCTTGCGTACCATACGGTCAAGCTGCTCCCACAACAGCTCTATGCGGTTGAGATCTGGTGACTGCACTGGCCACTCCATTACAGATAGAATACCAGCTGCCTGCTTCTTCCCTAAATAGTTCTTGCATAATTTGAAGGTGTGCTTTGGGTCATTGTCCTGTTGTAGGATGAAATTGGCTCCAATCAAGCGCTGTCCACAGGGTATGGCATGGCGTTGCAAAATGGAGTGATGGCCTTCCTTATTCAAAATCCCTTTTACCTTCTACCAATCTCCCACTTTACCAGCACCAAAGCAACCCCAGACCATCACATTACCTCCACCATGCTTGACAGATGGCGTTAGGCACTCTTCCAGCATCTTTTCAGTTGTTCTGCGTCTCACAAATGTTCTTCTGTGTGATCGAAACACCTCAAACTTCGATTCGTCTGTCCATAACACTTTTTTCCAATCTTCCTCTGTCCAAGGTCTGTGTGCTTTTGCCCATATTAATCTTTTCCTTTTATTAGCCAGTCTCAGATATGGCCTTTTCTTTGCCACTCTGCCCTGAAGGCCAGCATCCCGGAGTCGCCTCTTCACTGTAGACATTGACGCTGGCGTTTTGCGGGTACTATTTAATGAAGCTGCCAGTTGAGGACCTGTGAGGCATCTATTTCTCAAACTAGAGACTCAAATGTACTTGTCTTGTTGCTCAGTTGTGCAGCGGGGCCTCCCACTTCTCTTTCTACTCTGGTTAGAGCCTGTTTGTGCTGTCCTCTGAAGGGAGTAGTACACACCGTTGTAGGAAATCTTCAGTTTCTTGACAATTTCTCGCATGGAATAGAGTTCATTTCTAAGAACAAGAATAGACTGTCGAGTTTCACATGAAAGCTCTCTTTTTCTAGCCATTTTGAGAGTTTAATCGAACCCACAAATGTAATGCTCCAGATTCTCAACTAGCTCAAAGGAAGGTCAAAACTGTTTACAGCGGTGCTAACATAATTGCACAAGGGGTTTCAAGTGTTTTCTAATCATCCATTAGCCTTCTAACACAGTTAGCAAACACAATGTACCATTAGATCACTGGAGTGATGGTTGCTGGAAATGGTCCTCTATACACCTATGTAGATATTGCATTAAAAACCAGACGTTTGCAGCTAGAATAGTCATTTAGCACATTAACAATGTTTAGAGTGTATTTCTGATTAATTTAATGTCATCTTCATTGAAAAAAACTGTGCTTTTCTTGCAAAAATAAGGAAATTTCTAAGTGACCCTAAACTTTTGAACGGTAGTGTATACAGCTCCAGAACCAAACTCATTACATAAATACAGGACCAGAACCAAGCTCAGTACATATATACAGCTCCAGAACCAAGCTCAGTACATATATATATATACAGCATCAGAACAAAGCTCAGTACATATACTGTACAAAAGTTTTAGGCAGTTGTGGAAAAATGCTGCAAAGTGAGAATGCTTTAAAAAATAGAAATGTTAATAGTTTTTTTTAATTAATTAACAAAATGCAAAGTGAATGAACAGAAGAGAAATGTAAATCAAATTAATATTTGGGGTGACCACACTTTTCCTTCAAAACAGCATCAATTCTAGGTACACTTGCACGCAGTTTTAGAAGGAACTTGGCAGGGAGGTTGTTCCAAACATCTTGGAGAAATAACCACAGATCTTCTGGGGACGTAGGCTTCCTCAAATCCTTCTGTCTCTTCATGTAATCCCAGACAGACTCGATGATGTTGCGATCAGGGTTCCCTGTGGTCTATATCATCACTTCCAGGGCTTTGTGTTCTTCTTTACGCTGAAGATAGTTCTTAATGATATTGGCTTTATATTTTCGGTAGATGTCCTGCTGCAGAATAAATTTGGAGCCAATCAGACACCTCCCTGATGGTATTGCATGAGGGATAGGTGTTTTCCTGTATTTCTTAGCATTGAGGACACCATTAATTATGACCAAATCCCCAACTCCATTTGCTGAAATGCAGCTCCAAGCTCGCGAAGAACCTCCACCAGGCTCCACTGTTGTCCTCAGACACTCATTATTATACCGTTCTTCAGCCCTTCGGTGAACAAACTACTTTCGGTTACAACCATCTAAAATTTTGACTCATCAGTCCAGAGCAGCTGCTGACATTTTTCTACACCCCAGTTCCTATGTTTTCGTGCATAGTTGAGTCGCTTTGCCTTGTTTCCACATAAAAGGAATGGCTTTTTGGCTGCATTTCTTCCATGAAGACCAATTCTGGCCAGACTTCACCGAACAGTAGATGGGTGTACGTGGGTCCCACTGGTTTCTGCCACTTCTGAGGTGATGGCACTGCTGGACATCTTCCGATTTTGAAGGGAAGTAAGCATGATGTGTCTTTGATCTGCCGCACTGTTACCTTAGCCAACCACTGATTGTACGGTCCTCAACATTGCCCGTTTCTTTGCTCTTCTTCGAAAGAGCTTGAACAGCACATCTTGAAGCCCCAGTCTGATTTTAAATCTTGTCTGGCTTCTGTATCACATGCAACACACACTGACCTGCACTCCTTTCACTTCCACATGGCTGGCTGCAGCATCTCACTGAATACAACTTCAGACACTGACTTGTCTGCTCTCCTCTGCCTGCACGCTGCTGCACACTTCACCTCACTTCTGCACTCCTCTGCTCCACACTGCTGCACTCAGTGAGATTCGTTCCTGTGTCCCAGCTAGCTAAACCCCTCCCCTCTCTCTGGAGAATATATCTTAAAGAGGCTCTGTCACCAGATTATCAAATCCCTATCTTCTATTGAATGTGATCGGCGCTGCAATGTAGATAACAGCAACGTTTTTTTTTTAAACGATCATTTTTGCCCAAGTTATGAGCAATTTCATATTTATGCAAATGAGCTTTTCAATGGACAACTGGGCGTGTTTTCTCGTATTACCAACTGGGCGTGTATTGTGTTTTTACCATCTGGGCGTGTATTGTGTTTTTACCAACTGGGCGTTGTGAATAGAAGTGTATGACGCTGACAAATCAGCATCATACACTTCTCATCGTTCCCACCCAGCTTCTTTCACTGCAGACACACAGTGTGACGTCACCCACAGGTCCTTCAACCTTGACGTTGGAAGAGAGAAGACGCATTAACTCAAGGCTTCAGAGGGTAGAGTTGAATTTGCAGCAGCATCACCATGTGCAGGTAAGCATAGCAAACTCCCTAGAGACGAGCATATTAACCTTTTGGACGCCTGAAGGCGATGTATCTTCTTTGTCCGACGACAAGGTTGAAGGAACTGTGGGTGACGTCACGCTGTGTGTCTGCAGTGAAAGAAGCTGGGTGGGAACGATGAGAAGTGTATGATGCTGATTTGTCAGCGTCATACACTTCTATTCACAACGCCCAGTTGGTATAAACACAATACACGCCCAGATGGTAAAAACACAATACACGCCCAGTTGGTAAAACGAGAAAACACGCCCAGTTGTCCATTGAAAAGCTCATTTGCATAAATATAAAATTGCTCATAACTTGGGCAAAAATAATCGTTTTTAAAAAAACAAAAACTTTTCTCTTATCTACATTGCAGCGCCGATCACATTCAATAGGAGATAGGGATTTGATAATCTGGTGACAGAGCCTCTTTAAGGTGAAACAAGCCCATTTATGTTTCTGCTGAGTCATATAGGGAAGTGAATTCAGTACCAACCATGATTACAGAATAAGGCCTCATTTACACGAGCGTGTGCGTTTTGCGCGCGCAAAAAACGCAGCGTTTTGCGTGTGCAAAAGGCACTTGACAGCTCCGTGTGCCATCCGTGTATGATGCGCGGCTGCGTGATTTTCGCACAGCCGCCATCATAGAGATGAGGCTAGCCGACGTCAGTCACTGTCCATGGTGCTGAAAGAGTTAACTGATCGGCAGTAACTCTTTCAGCACCCTCGACAGTGCATTCCGATCACCATATCGAGTAACCTGTTTAAAAAAAAAGAGGTTCATACTTACCGAGAACTTCCCGGCCGTTGCCTTGGTGACGCGTCCTTGGTGACGCGTCCTTGGTGACGCGCCTCTCTTGACATCTGGCCCCACCTCCCTGGATGACGCGGCAGTCCATGTGACCGCTGCAGCCAGTGCTTGGCTTGTGATTGGCTGCAGCGGTCACTTGGACTGAATTGTCATCCCGGGAGGTCAGACTGGAGGAAGAAGCCGGGAGTTATCGGTAAGTCAGAACTTTTTTTTTTTTTACACGTTCACGTATATTGGAATTGGAAGTCACTGTCCAGGGTGCTGAACCAGTTTAACTCTTTCAGCACCCTGCACAGTGACTGTCTCCTGCCGGGTACGGTCAAAACGAGTTCGGCCGAACCCGGAAAAGTTCGGTTCGGTCACCTGTAAGACACTCCGTTCGGATGTTTGTAAACAGAAAAGCACGTGGTGCTTTTCTGTTTACATTCAGTTTGACAGCTCTTGCGCGAATCACGCAGTTCGCACGGAAGTGCTTCCGTGCGACCTTCGTGGTTTTCACGCACCCATTGACTTCAATAAGTGCGTGATGCGCGAAAAACGCAGATTTATAGAACATGTCGTGAGTTTTTTTCAGCGCACTCACGCTGAGCAAAATTCACGGACTGTCTGCATGCCCCCATAGAGTAATATAGGTGCGTACGACACGCGTGAAAAGCACGCGCGTCGCACGCGCGTATATTACGCTCGTGTAAATGAGGCCTAAAGCACATTAAAACCTGCATACTAAAGCAACAGTACATTGACAATAAATAAACAGCAATTCTCCTGGGTATCACAATTTTATCTGTCATTGCTTCTTCTTCCTGTGAATCCTTGAGTGGGCTGGAGCTGGCCCATAAAGATGGTCTGTTTCATTATTCATTTAAAGTGACGGTGTTGCTGTTCCCCTCCCTATTTCTACAATATGACATTTCAATACATGTGACCCCAGCAGCCAATAACAGGCTGCAGCAATCACGTGATGAAATGTTACCCCAGAAGGCTGGCTGTACAGAAAGCTGACGGGAGAGCAGGCATGCGTAGAGGTGAGTATAGGCTTTTTTTTTTGGTCAGCTGTTTTCCACAACGATCAATCTGGCCAAATCAAAATTTGCACTTAATAAATATCCCCCTTAGTATCTGCTCTCTTACTTACTGGTACAGTCTACTTATGAGCCTCCGGGTACACGTGGCGTACTTGCACTGTATTTCCTCAGCGTAAACATATGCTGCGGAAAACGTTACAATGCATGAATATAGGAAAAATCTTCCTACAGGCAATCACATAAATAAAAAAAAGAAAAACATCAATCACTAAATATGTCTAATTTCCAGTACAATTATTTGCTTGTCTTACCGTATATGACTGGGTTAATCATAAATGCATTGGATTGGTTTTTGTTATCTCAAATTCCCACAAGAGGGCGCCATTGATGAAGGAAATGAAACTCTAAGCAGCTATTTACACCTGTTTCTTGAAGGCCAGTAAGTTCTTGCTTAAAATTTGAGAAATGTACCAAACTGTGCCAAGTTGTAAAAATGCATCTGTTTATTACCAGTGATCTTTGTTTTCATCTGCAAGTACAAAGCGGTTGGCAGCACTAAAACAGAAACATTAAAAATTTCTCCCTTATATATCTGCGCCAGTTTAAATAACATCACACAGAACTATACATATTTTTAAGGTGCAGTAAAGCAGTCCCAAATGATTACAAATTCTCCTTATCCAACATCCCCTCCCCATAATACATAATCCACTTTATGTATTTGTTATTCCATATATGTCTCTAGTACATTATATTGTTTAATATATATATTTCACATTGGCAGTGCAGAAACCTGAAACTACATTGTTATCTTTATTACCCTGCTCAAAGTTCAGAACAGTTTAAGAACTACATAGTTCAAGTCTATGATTATTATGTTAAAATATTTTTATTACATAAGGTGAACTTGTTCTTCAGAGCTGTTTGTATTAATTGGCAGAATCTTTAACTACGGCCCTATGATTAATATAATATTCCAGGCTCACATCTTGCAATTTGATTCATTTTAATGCAGAATTTATTATTTACATCCTGGTTTTGACAAAAAAAAAAAAAGCTGTACTAAAACCACACTGTATAAGAATGGCCTGTAAAGTATTGGGATAGCATCCCAAACTCTTAAAGGGGACCCATTCATGCTGATTTATCATTAAAGGGGTATTCCAATCTCAGATATTTATGGCATAGCATAGCCACAGGATATGCCATAAATGTCTGATAGATGCGTGTCCCAACTCTTGGAATGGCACCTTTATCGAGAACCCCTGACCCCTCTCCTGCCTGGTGAGGCAGCGGCTGGCCACCGTTTCCAAGTGAGGACTAAGTGGAGAGATGGGGGGCGCAAGCGTTCGTCTCTCTCCATTCTGTTTCATGAAAGTTACAGAAGCAGCCAAGCAGCGCACGCTCGGCTGTTTCCGTAACTCCCGTAGTACATAATGTGGACAGTGGTGTGCATGGGTAGCCACCTCTTCACTTAGTCTCCGCTTGAAAAAGGCCGCCAGCGACCACCTCACCAGGCGGGACGGGGGTCGGATGACCACATTCTCCAAATAGATGTGGGTCCCAGAGCTGTGTATAACCTGTGGATATGCCATAAATCTCTAAGATTCGAATAACCCTTTAAGTTCCATGGAAGCTGAATACATATCTATCCAGCTAGCTCCCACTATTAGAGGCTGCTGCAGCAGGCCACAGTTGTATCATAATAGCAGGGGAGTTGGCGCTCTGTATCAGAAAAACGGAGTTCCGAATTCTATGAAGAATTCTGGACCTAATTAGGTTAACCTCTTGGCGGCATCATCGTACTATTACATTGGATGTATGCCATCACAATATGGTGTGGGCTCAGGAGCTGAGTCTGCACCATAAGCGGCGGGTAACGGCTGTTTCAAATAGCTGACACTTTTTGCAACGGCCTGGTTCAAAGATGACTCCAATCCCAGTCATTTGACCCCTCGCAGTCAATAGCGACGGCGGCATCTGAGTGGTTAGATAGACGAAGGGGGTTCCCTCTGTCCCCCGATCGGCACCCCTGCAACGAAATCGCGGGGTGCCAATTGGTCGCCGTGGCAGCTGTAGGTCTATTGAAGTCCTCCAGGTATGCCTTCCATGATCTATTGTTAAGGGCTATGTAAACCTTTGAAAGTGATATATATATATATATATATATATATATATATATATATATATATATATATATATATATATATATATAAAAAAGAATATCAGTCAGTGTGTTTAGTGCAACTTTCAAATGAATTTGTATTAAAAATTATTTTTACTTTTTGAGATGCAGCTGATTTGTAGTCTCTATACAGAGCAGCTGTATAGTTTGCTAAAACCTGAATAGGTCAGTCTCGTGGACCTGACGGTCCAGTGTCAGTGGGTTCCACCAGTAATCACATCTAAGTTATGAACTTAGATGGGATGGATAACAGGTGGATCAAATGTGTTAGAGACCCGCAGCTGAACGTGTCAGTCCCGCTGACCTGACTGGTACAAGATTCTGCGAACTATGCAGCTGCTCTGTATACAGAATACAGAGCAGCTGTATCTCAAAAAGTAAAAAGAATTTTTAATAAAAACTAATTTGAAAGTTGCACCAAACACACTGACTGACATTTTTAATAAAAAATTATTAAAAAAATAAATCACTTTTAAAGGTTTACATAGCCTTTAAGCCTTGCCAGAGGTAGAGATAAAGGTGATGAAGTGCATTGCATGCGCGTTCCAAAGATCGTATGTTTACATCCCGTCAGGGGACAAAACAAAAGCTAAAAAAATGTTTAATAACATTATTTAAAATATATATATAAAAAAAATTACTAAAAGTACGAAAATAAATCTTTTCCCATTTTTTGCCCCACAAAAAGACAAGCATTCACAGCCTTCAATCGATGAAAAAATAAAAAAGTTATGGCTCTCAGAATACGGCGACAGAAAACTAATTTTCTTTTTAACAAATAGTTTAATGTTAAAGTAGTAGGTCATGAAAAAACGAAATGTGGTATTACTGTAATCGTATTAGGCCACAGAATAAAGTTAACATGTAGTTTTTGCTGTAAATATGAAGCCCCCAAAAAAATGGAGGAATAGCTGTTTTTTTTCCCATTCCACCCTTTAAAGAATTTTTTTTTCAGTTTTCCGGTACATTAAATTGTGTCATTAAAAACTACAACTCGTCCTGCAAAAAACAAGCCCTCATACGTCTATGTTGATGGAATAAAAAAGTTAAAGCTGTTGAAATCCAATGATGGTTAACAAAAAGGAAAAAAAAAAGAAAATTGGCTGTGTCTTCAAGGGGTTAAAAATAAGTGTTTTTATTGTGCAAAAGTAATAAATCATAAAAACTATATAAATACGGTATTGTTGCAATCGTAATCGACCAGCAGAATAAAGTATTATGTTATTAATACCACACAGTAAACAACATAAATTTAAGACACAAAAAATAATGTCGGAATTGCTGTTTTTCTTTTCCATTATACCCCTAAAAAAGTTACTGAAAGTTAATGAAATAATATGTACTCCAAAATCGGGCCATTAAAAAATTCAACTGGTTTTGCAAAACACAAGCCCTTACACGGCTATATCTACGAAAAAAATAACAATGTTAGGGTATGTTCACACGCTTAACAAAAAACTTCTGAAAAATACGGAGCTGATTTCAGAGAAAACAGCCTCTGATTTTCAGGCGTTTTTGAAGCTGAGAATGAAATTTGGAGCTTCTTTTGAGGCTTCTTTTCAGACGTTTTTTGAGGCATTTTTGCGGCATTTTTCATAGTGTTCAATGGAAAATCAGCTCAAAAAACGCCTCAAGAAGTGACATGCTACTTCTTTTTACGGAGCGTCTTTTTTCGCTCCGTTTTTTGACAGCGAAGCGTAAAATGACAGCTTGTCTGCACAGCAATGGGCAGATGCTTGCTGACGTATTGGAGCCGTCTTTTCAGGCGTAATTCGAGGCGTAAAACGCCTCCATTACGTCTGAAAATAGGTCGTCTGAACCCAGCCTCATTGTCATGTCCATGGCCGCGGGCCGTCAGGCTCACGCACCTCCTGATGGCCGCAGCCATGGGTCTGCGAGCGCTGGCCCCAGTCTCCTCCTTAGGAGACGCCAACGCTCACTTCCGCTTACCTCGGCCGGGTCCCGTAGGGTGCGCGCGCACGCTCGTGTCCGCCCTTAAAGGGCCAGCGTGCGCACCTGAGTTAATGTCAAAATTAGCCCATGAGCACCCTGGACTATAAGAAGGGCTCAGCCCCTTCCTCCCATGTCTGAGGGTTGTTGCCATACCCAAAGTTTGTCTAAGCAAATGGTCTCCTAGTGTTTCCCAGTTCCCAGTGTTCCCCGTTCCTACTACCTGTACCTGTATCCTGTGCTATCCTGGTCAAGTGCCGTGCTGAGCTGAAGTCGTGCTGTGCTGTATTCCATGCCTGTCCTTCTACACCACGCCTGACGTCTACCTGCTGCCTAGTTCCAGCCGAGCCTATCTTGCTACTGTCCGAGCTGCCACAGGTACCCTATATGAACTATAGACTGTGACCTGCGTCCTGTTGGCCAGCTGCCATACCGTCAAGGTGGTACGGCCCAGTGGGTCCCCATACCCAACATGACAGTTATGTCTTTTGAAATGCGATGATGAAAAAAAACTGAAAAAATTGCTTGGTCAATTGGGCTAAAATCGGCTGGTCACTAAAGTGTCAATCCATGATCATACCTGTAGAGTGACTATCTTTCCATGGAATTAGTAATAGCCAATGTGTATGCTTGTGGTTAAAAAAGCATAAACATTTAGGTGAACAGAAGAAGAAATAGATGTGTTATTGTATTAGATGTCTTTTGCATTCACAGAGATGGCATATCCACATAAATGATGACGGACCCCAGAGGAATGTCCGGCAGCGTGTTCCCATGTTATGGAGCTGAACGGAATGTCTGCTCAGACGTCACAGTTGTCATTGCCAGGTTTGAAAAATTTCATTCATTACGGGATTTAAAAAGCATACTAAATAAAAGTGGTGACGTCTAGAGACACCAATTTGTTTTTGTAAATGTGGCTGTTTTACACCTAGTTGCCATTGACAATACAGAGAAATAAAGTGAGACTGAAGTGGCCTGAAATGTAAACTCCTTAAAAAAAATAACAAATCACAGAAATCTGCAATTCAGCCCACCGTTCAGCGAAAATACACATTTCAGGCAATGAACGCTGCACTATTGAATGGCTTCACCTGTAAAATACTGTATTAAAAGCTACTTATTCAACTTACTGTCAGTGAAAATAAAGCAGTGATGTACTCTTAACATTATATACAACTTACATGAGGACAAGAGAATACTCAATAACATCTCAACTAGAGACCGCAAAGTGGGATGGAGAAATCACTAATGATAATGGTTTTCCAGCAGAGGTTACAATGCAGGGATTACCAACCAATGATTCACATTACCCTTTTTGTTACTTTTTGTTACCTTCCTCTACATATTCTGAACAACTGACTGTTTCCAAGCATAAGGCTTAGAGCATCTACTATGGCTCCTGATGCACAAAATCAGGTTTTAAATCACTTGGCGACACATGCGAAAGCGTCGTAAAAATGTACGGCATGTGGATGCTGCAGGTCTCAGAGATGACTCAGATCCCGGCCGTTTAACGCCCCACATGCCGGGGTTTATATTGCCTCTGTCAGCCCATTGGTGCCCCAATGGGTTTCCATGGCAGCCAGGGACTTAAATAAGGTGTCAGGAAACGTCTGTTTCTTCAAGGTTGTCATGACTACTAGTCTAGCTTCTGGGCGGTTTTGGTTTGAGTTGCAGAGCCAATCTCACTACTCTGTTTGCATCCTATCAGATTCTAGGGTGAATTATTTAAGTCTGGTCAGTTCCTTCATTTGTGCTTGTGAATTTCTTGGTGTATGCAAGTATCAGATCAAGCTCCTGATTATACCCTGTACTACCTGACTATTTGGATTCTTGGAACTGGACCTCGGCTTTGTGTTTGGATTAACCCTTTTGCTCACTGATTTGGACATTCTGTTTTCGGCTGGTTTTGACCTTTGCAACTCCTGGTAAATCTTCTGTTTTGTGATTTGGACTCATTCTCTCCTGGTTGCAAACTCTGTTTGCTGATTTGCTGATTACCCCTCCGGCTTGTCTGGTTTTCTGTTCTGGTATTGCCTGCATTGCACCTCCTGTCCAACACCGTATTCTGTTAATGCAATCTGGGTTCTATGCAGCCAAATCCAACCTGCCTTGCGGTGGGCTCTGGTGAAGACCATAGAGTAGGTTAGACTCTGCTGATCAGAGTAGTGACGGATCTGAGGTAGGCACGCTTATTCCTGACAGTTTCCAGCTGATTTTGGGAAATCGCTTACAGGGCAATTCCATAAACTTGCACTCTGGGAATTGCTCAGTGATTCCAATACATAAGACAGGGCCTAATAGGCTGCCTGCCAGTTTCACTTTGCAAAAGAGAAATATTGCAGCGTATTGTTCAAGCAATCAAATGATTGTATGGTCAAGTCTCATAGTGGGACTAAAAAAAAAAATTAAAAGAAAAAAGCAAAATAAAATGTTCAGAAAAACAAAAACCTTTATTTTCTGCAACTGCAATAACCCTTTCTATGAAACAAATAAGCTATTTATCCGGCATAGTGAATGTGATGGTGTATTGCTTTTTGTGGCTATTGGGCCTTTGAAAAAAGCAATACAATTTAATCAATAAATAGTATGGTGAACGGCACAAAAAAAACAAAACAAAAGAAAAAGCAATGGCGGAATTGCTCTTTATCCCCCCCTCCCCAAAAAAGGAATAAAAATGAATCCCAAAATAGGTCAAATTAAAACTCAGAAAGCAAGCCTTTATTAAGCTTCGTTAATGGCAAGCGTTTGGCGATAAATAAATCATTAAAAAAAAGGCGTTTTTATTTTGCCTAAGTAGTAGAACATAAAAAAACTAAATAAATTTGGTATTGCCGTAATCATAATGACCCACAGAATAACGTTAGCATGTAATTTATTTTTCATGGTGAATGCTGTAAAAACAAAACCCAAACAACAATGGTGGAATTGCTGTTTTGTTTTTTTTTTTACATTCCCACCCCAAATATGTTTTTTTACTTATATATAATATGTGTACCAAAAAAAAAACCAAAAGCAACCTGTCCCGCAAAAAAAATTCTCATACGGCCACATCAATGGAAAATTAAGACAGTTATGGCTCTTATAAAAATTGCTGCATCCTTAAGGGTTCTAAACAATGCTCTATCAACTATATCGCAATGACAAATAGAGATAAAGACGTATCCAAAATGATCATTGACCTGTGAAATCTAAACTAAATCGAACACTATAAGCATTGTTGTTGAGGCCATACAGTTAGCTTGAGAGGAGAGCTACTTAACTGTCTGTTTTTTGCACTTTTTCACATACTCCTATACAGCAGGTGTAAACCGCCATCTGTTCCTGTTGAAGCCCAGGGCAGCATTGCTGGAATATTTGTCTTGCTGAGAAAGTTACAGATGTCTTGTGGGTGGTGGAGTAAATGTCCGTTCTCATCACTGTTTGCTATACACCTTCTGACATACTTCTCATACCTCCAATACTTAATGAAGCAGCTTCTTCATCTTTAAAGGAACAGTGTCACCACAATTTTTTTTTTTATATGTTAAAGATGTTAGTGCTTTATTAAAAACGTTTGGATTAATTTGTGTGTTTGTGTGTTACTTTTTTCTTATTTTTACACTTTTTCTTCCCTATGGGGGCTGCCATTATTTTTTCCATTTCTGTATGTGTCGATTAACGACACATACAGACATGGAATACGGCAGCTCCAGTCCCATAGGGACTGCGAACGGGGCCCGTTCCATCCACTAACATGTACGCTGCTGTGTGGGAACGGCACATGCGCCGCTCCCACACAGTTCAATTTGAAATGCGCGCCGTCCGGCGCCATTTTCCTGTGGACCGGAAGTCACGGCCGGACAGTAAGATTACTACTTCCGGTCGCGACTTCCGGACTTGTGCACATGGAGAAGCGGCAGCAGACGGAGCGGATGGACCGGAGGGAGCGGCGGCGACTGGAGCAGGTAAGGGATTTCTATGTATGTATGTGTTTCAGTGTGTGTTTACTACCTTCTACACTGTGTGTTAGCTCAAAAAATGGCGACACACAGTGTAGGAGGTTAGACCGTTCAAACCCCTCGTTTCTCCCGGCACTAGCCAGGATAAAGGAGGGGGGGATGCTGAGAGCTCACTAGAGCGAGGGCTTTTTACCCAATTTTGCAGCATAAAGCAATGTGGTTGCTTTACCACATGCAATGCTGCAATTTTGGGAATGGCTCCATCTAGTGACCAGCAATGGGAAATATTATAAATTAGAATCCAATTGAATCCAATTTATAATATTTCCTGACTCGTGAAAAAAAAAAAAAAATTATAACAATGTTTAATCACCTATACACTAATTGTTTAACTAAAAAAAAAAAAAACATGTTTTGCTGGCAACACATTCCCTTTAATGCATGAAACTATGTACTGCCATTTTCTCTATCGTTTAGACAGCGTGTTATTTTCTGGCTTGGCGTCTAGAACATTATTTCTCCACAAACAAAGCAATAATCTATAGGTATTATATCCAATGACATTGAAATGAACCCTTGGCCTAATAATTATCCTGCCAGATCTATATTTGACAGCCATCTGAAGCGGATACTTCCTATCATAAACAGAACGCTACTTGCTGAAGGGCATTAAATGAAGCACACACTTGCAAATTATTGCAAAATGTGTGTGTGTATATAAACAGAAAACAATTGATTATTTTCCGGTACTCTAGGTACAGAAATATGATTCACACATTGTAGGTTGAACCAAATCTTGCACTGCCAAATTTTTTCAGCAGTTAGGTTATGTAAGGCTAGGACTACGTAGTTATATAGTTACCTAGGTTGAAAAAAAAGAAAGATGTGTTCCATTTTTTAAAGGGAATGTGTTGCCAGAAAAACATGTTTTTTTTTTAAAAATTAAACATTTAGTGTGTGGGTGATTAAACATTGTTCAAATTTTTTTTATTTTTTTGCACGAGTCCATGTAATATTATAAATTATTTCTAATTTATAATACTACCCATTTTTGGTCACTAGATGGAGCTGTTCCCAAAATTGCAGCATTGCAACATTGGGTTAAAAGCCCTCGCTCTAGTGAGCTCTCAGCATCCCCCCCTCCTTTATCCTGGCTAGTGCCGGGATAAACGAGGGGTTTGA
This sequence comes from Rhinoderma darwinii, assembly GCF_050947455.1. Lineage (NCBI taxonomy): Eukaryota > Metazoa > Chordata > Amphibia > Anura > Rhinodermatidae > Rhinoderma > Rhinoderma darwinii. The sequence continues at coordinate 126,742,472 of NC_134687.1, read as the reverse complement.
AAGGTTTAACCTCCTACACTGTGTGTCGCCATTTTTTGAGGTAACCCACAGTGTAGTAGGTTTACATACAGTAGTAAACACACACAAACACTAACATACATTGAAATCTCTTACCTGCTCCTGCCGCCGCGGCTCCCTCCGGCCCGTCCGCTCCCTTTGCTGCCGCTGTTCCATGTGCACAAGTCCGGAAGCCGCGACCGGAAGTAGTAATATTACTGTCCGGCCGCGACTTCCGGTCCACAGGAAAATGGCGCCGGACGGCGCCAATTTCGAATAGGACTGTGTGGGAGCGGCGCATGCGCAGTTCCCACACAGACGCCGTACACGGCAGTCAATGGGACGGGAGCCGTTCACAGTCCCTATGGGACTGTGGCTGCCGTATTCCATGTCTGTGTGTGTCGTTAATCGACACACACAGAAATGGAACAAAAAATGGCAACAATATGAAACGTAGGTTTTTGATTTATCGATTTTCTCAAAAATATGACACAGATGCGCTACCTTTACCTTTCTCGTAGAGTCAATTGGCCTTCTGAAAAATGTAACCATCGCCTGATTATGGATTTATCTTTTCTGACCCTTAAAACCTTAACACCAGTAGTAACTATCAAATACCCTTATTTTCAGCATTAAAGTTGCTAGGGACTTACTGCTCGACAACCCCATTGAAAAGTTAGGCAGGGTATGCCTTGCAACCAGTGTCATACATGACTCAGCTCAAAGATCAAAAGAGATGTCAAAGACCTTTTGAGCAACCATGGTCCTATATCATAGATTTACCCTACCCTTACCAGCATTATCCTTACCATGTTTATTTTTGGTAAAACAGTATGAAAAACATTAACCCAATACCCCAGAATTTTGAAACATACAAAACATAAAAACCTAGTTAATTAAACTGTTTTGAGAATTCCATTATATATGTAGCGTCTACTCACCTCCTCACGCCCGCAGCTATGGATCTGTGAGCGGGTCCCCATCTCCTTCCTAGGAGACACCAGCGCTCACTTCCCTTCCGCTCTGGTCCGCTGTGTCCCATAGGGTGTGCGCGCACGCTCATGCCCGCTCTTAAAGGGTCAGTGCGTGCACATGAAGACAATCATCATCATCAACTCAAATGATTTCCTGGACTATAAGAAGGCCCCAGCCCAGCCCTTCTGATCCTTGCATGACGGAGACCCGAGGACCTGCAGGGGATTTTTGAATCAGTGCCAGATCCTCTTCAGACTACATGCAAGGGCCTTCTCTTCAGATGACGTCAGGATCGCCTTCATCGTCTCTCTCCTTACTGGCAAAGCCCTGGCATGGGCAAATCTTCTGTGGGAACATCAGGGACCAGAGACACGTGACTTACAGTGCTTCTTACGGACTTTCCGCTCGATCTTTGAGGAACCTGGGAGAGTTTCTTCGGCTGCTGTATCTCTGCTGACCCTACACCAGGGAGACCTCTCCGTGGGGGAGTATGCCATTCAGTTCCGTATCCTGGCTGCTGAATTAACCTGGAACAACGAGGCTTTGGTGGCCACATTCTGGCAGGGACTGTCTTCGGGATTAAGGACGAGCTGGCTGCTCGCAATCTGCCATCTACCCTGGACGATCTTATCCTACTTGCCACCCGGGTTGACACGAGGGTCCGGGAGCGTTTCCAAGAGGTTCTCCGGTAGAGAGAACTTCCTTAGCTGGATTCTACTTTCCATCAATCCAAACTATCCTCAGTCATCCCACCAGAGGATCCTATGCAGATGAACCATGTCAAATTGTCTGCCCAGGAGAAACAACACAGACGCACTTCTGGACTTTGTCTGTATTGCGGCCTCGGAGGCCATATTGTGCGTCTGTGTCCCCGGAGGCCAGAGAGACCCCAGTGCCTAGGATTGGATGAAGATACATACCTAGGTGGAACGGTACCTAATAAAGCATTCTGTTCCAAGTTGACTATTCCTGTGACCCTAGTATCCGGCGAGAGGATGCATCGGGTTTCTGCCTATCTTGACTCTGGGTCTGCGGCAAACTTCATCCAAAAGTAGCTAGTGGATCATCTTCAGTTGCCCACAGTTCCCCTGGAGACATCATTGGCTGTTGCCTCAGTGAATGGACTGCCCCTGCCTGATCCCATCATTTCTAAAACTGAGTCGTTGAAGCTCCAGGTTGGAGTTCTTCATTCTGAACTAATTTATTTCCTTGTTTTGCCCAAGGCCATCAATCCTGTTCTGCTGGGCCTGCCTTGGCTTCGACTGCATGCCCCAGTCCTGGACTGGAATTCTGGAGAGGTTCTCCAATGGGGCTCCAAGTGCCTCGGTGGTTGTCTGTTGCAGATTCTTCCTGTCCAGCCTCCTCTGCCTCAGTCATTGGCGGGACTGTGCCCCCCCGATTTCGCTCAGTTTGCAGATGTCTTCAGCAAAAGGGAGGCTGAGACGCTGCCTCTACACCGGACTTATGACTGCCCCATTGAACTGCCTCTCTTCCCCGTGGACAAGTATATCCTCTCTCCTTGCCAGAGTCTCTATCCATGTCAGCCTATATCAAGGAGAATTTGGAGAGGGGTTTCATACGAAAAACTTCCTCCCCGGCCGGGGCTGGGTTCTTCTTTGTTAAAAAGAAAGACGGATCCCTTCGACACTGCATTGACTACCGTGGTCTCAACCAGATCACGGTCAAGAACAAATACCCGTTGCAACTTATATCTGAACTGTTTGATCGTATATGAGGAGCTAGAATTTTTTCTAAACTAGACATGCGTGGGGCTTATAATTTGATCCGAATCCGTCAACAGAACGAGTGGAAGATGGCGTTCAACACTCGAGACGGGCACTACGAATACCTGGTGATGCCATTTGGACTGTGTAATGCTCCCGCGGTCTTCCAGGAATTTGTTAATGATATCTTCCGAGATCTCCTCTATGTCTGTGTTGTAGTTTGTCTCTGTAAAGGATTTGCCTGACACAGCTTCTGTGTCGACGCCCGTGGTTAATCAGCCTGCATCTGTTCCTTGGTCTGCTCGAGTGACTCGTTCTGCTACCACTCAGGCTGGTAGGCTGAGGAGTGGGAGAACCTATCACAGCCTGGCCAGACGGTTCTAGCTCCCGCCCATGGTCTTCTTATACCTTCATTTGCTGCTTGTCCTTTGCCTGTGATTCTCTTGTTTTCTGGCTCTGCTGTTCCTGCTATTACCATTGACCCAGGGGCGTAACTAGGAAAGACTGGGCCCCATAGCAAACTTTTGACTGGGGCCCTCCCTCCCGTGGGTGTCACACAACCCACCCCTTGTAGATAGTGCCTTTTTTACAGCCCCCCCTGTAGATAACGCCATACAGTCCCCCTGTAGATTACGCCATAGAGCGCCCCCTGTAGATAACGCCATACAGCGCCCCCCCTGTAGAGTACGCCATACAGTCCCCCTCTGTAGATAACGCCATACAGTCCCCCCTGTAGATAACGCCATACAGCGCCCCCCCCTGTAGATAACGCCATACAGCGCCCCCCCTGTAGATAACGCCATACAGCGCCCCCCCTGTAGATAACGCCATACAGCGCCCCCCCCTGTAGAGTACGCCATACAGCCCCCCCTGTAGATAACGCCATACAGCCCCCCCTGTAGATAACGCCATACAACCCCCGTAGATTACGCCATACAGCGCCCCCTGTAGATAATGCCATACAGCACCCCCCCTGTAGAGTACGCCATCCAGTCCCCCTCTGTAGATAACGCCATACAGTCCCCCCTGTAGATAAGGCCATACAGCGCCCCCCCTGTAGAGTACGCCATACAGTCCCCCTCTGTAACGCCATACAGCCCCCCCTGTAGACTGTATGGCGTTATCTACTGGGGGGACTGTATGGCGTTATCTACAGGGGGACTGTATGGCGTTATCTATAGAGGGGGACTGTGTGGCGTTATCTACAGAGGGGGACTGTGTGGCGTTATCTACAGGGGGGACTGTGTGGCGTTATCTACAGGGGGGACTGTGTGGCGTTATCTACAGGGGGGACTGTGTGGCGTTATCTACAGGGGGGACTGTGTGGCATTATCTACAGGGGGGGACTGTGTGGCGTTATCTACAGGGGGGGACTGTATGGCGTTATCTACAGGGGGGACTGTATGGCGTTATCTACAGAGGGGGACTGTGTGGCGTTATCTACAGGGGGGACTGTGTGGCGTTATCTACAGGGGGGACTGTGTGGCGTTATCTACAGGGGGGACTGTGTGGCATTATCTACAGGGGGGACTGTGTGGCGTTATCTACAGGGGGGACTGTGTGGCGTTATCTACAGGGGGGACTGTGTGGCGTTATCTATAGGGGGGACTGTGTGGCGTTATCTACAGGGGGGACTGTGTGGCGTTATCTACAGGGGGGACTGTGTGGCGTTATCTACAGGGGGGACTGTGTGGCGTTATCTACAGGGTGGACTGTGTGGCGTTATCTACAGGGGGACTGTATGGCGTTATCTACAGGGGGACTGTATGGCGTTATCTACAGCCTTACAGCCCCCACTGTGGAGAACGCCATACAGCGCCCCCCGCTGCAGGGAACGCCATACAGCAGCCCCCCTCTGCAGGGAACGCCATACAGCGCCCCCCCTGCAGGGAACGCCATACAGCAGCCCCCCTGTAGGGAACGCCATACAGCACCCCCCTGCAGGGAACGCCATACAGCGCCCCCCCTGCAGGGAACGCCATACAGTGCCCCCCCTTCAGGGAACGCCATACAGCAGCCCCCCCTGCAGGGAACGCTATACAGCGCCCCCCCTGCAGGGAACGCCATACAGCGCCCCCCCTGCAGGGAACGCCATACAGCGCCCCCCCTGCAGGGAACGCCATACAGTGCCCCCCCTGAGGGGAACACCATACAGCAGCCCCCCCTGCAGGGAACGCCATACAGCGCCCCCCCTGTAGGGAACGCCATACAGCCCCCCCCCAAAAATGCGACCTATAGTGTGTCCTACAAATAACATGAATCCCCTATCCACAGGATAGGGGATACATGTGTGATCGCTGGCATTGATAGGGAGAACGGGGGACTGAAAGTCCCCTGAAGTTCTCCATGACTAACCTCTGACTACCGGGGTCTGTGTCGGCAGCTCAATAAAAATGAAAGGAGCGCTGGTCACGCATGCGCACAAGTCCCCCATTCTCCCTATCAATGCCAGCGATCACACATGTATCCCCTATCCTGTGGATATCCTGTGGATATCCTGTGGATAGGGGATACATGTTTAATGGCAGAGCGGGGAGATACCTCCCTGCTCTGCCGTAGTGTTCAGTGGCATCCCGCTGTTGCAGCCATAGCGGCTGCTAGCGGAGCCTGCGGCCATGGTGGGGGCCCGTGCTGGCGGGCGACACGGGCCCCCTCATGTCGCGGGCCCCGTAGCAGTTGCTATGGCTGCTACGGCGGTAGTTACGCCACTGCATTGACCTCTGCTTCATATTGACCCTGGCTTGACTGACTATTCTCCTGCACTGCTTTTGCTACCACGTACACTCCTGGTTTGACTCGACTCGTTCACTACTCTTGTTGCTCACGGTGTTGCCGTGAGCAACTGCCCCACTTCCCTTAGCTTCTGTGTACCCTTGTCTGTTTGTCTGTCGTTCACATATTGAGCGTAGGGACAGCATTTCCTGGAATTCGCCAATTTCTACCAGCAGTTTATCCCAAACTTCTCATCACTGACATCTCCAATTTCCACCATTACCAAAGGTGTGAACGCCAAGGTGTGGACTCCAGAGGCAGAGTCCGCATTTATTAGTCTCAAAAAGGCCTTCACTTCAGCCTCGATCCTTCATCATCCCGACGTATCTCGGCAGTTTTCTTTGTGGGTGGACTTCTGTTCCAGAGGAGCTCCGAAGGAAAGGCAGTAGTATGTGGCTACTACTCGTGACTTTTTTCTTCTGCAGAGCGCAATTACTCTATTTGGGATCGGGCGCTACTGGCCGTCAAATTGGCTTTGGAGGAGTGGAGACATCTGCTAGAGGGCGCAGCTCACCCCATCCTGATCTACACCGACCTCACCTACCTTCAATCTGCTCAACGTCTAAATCCCCATCAAGCCAGGTGGTCGCTGTTCTTCACCCGTTTCCAATTTGTGCTCCACTACCGTCCTGCTGACAAAAATGTGAGGGCTGATGCCATGTCCAGGTCCTTTGAGACGGATGACACGGTGGAGTCCCTTCAAAGTATCATAGACCCGTCCTGCATTGTCCCTGCCAATCCTTTGCAGGTTAGAGACATCCCTCCGGGGAGGACTTTTGTTCGGTTGGCAGACAGGAGAAGAATTCTCCAATGGTGACACATTTCTAAACTGGCTGGGCACCCTGGTGTTCGTAAAACCTGAGACCAGATTGCTCGTCACTTCTGGTGGCCCACGCTACCCAAGGATGTTGTGGACTTTGTCTCTTCTTGCACGGTGTGTGCTTATAACAAGGTTACTCACTACAAGACTGCCTGCCTGCTTCAACCTCTGCCTGTACCCAATGCCCCCTGGCAGCACATGGCGATGAACTTTGTCACTGAACTTCCTCCCTCAGCAGGATGCAACACTGTCTGGGTGGTGGTGAACCGATTCTCAAAGATGGCACATTTTATCCCGCTGACCGGCCTACCTTCTGCTCCCCGACTGGCGAGTCTCTTCACTCAGCACATCTTCCGCTTGCATGGCTTGCCCCTTCACATTGTGTCCGATCGGGGGGTTCAGTTTACCTCAAAATTCTTGAGAGCCCTCTGTAAACTCCTGGATGTGAGATTGGACTTTTCCTCAGCCTATCACCCCCAGTCCAATGGGCAAGTCGAGAGGATCAACCAGATCATGGAGTATTATTTCCGTCACTTCATCTCCTTACAGCATGATAACTGGGTACAGCTTCTTCCATGGGCCGAGTTCTTGTACAACAACCTCACAAGCGAGTCCACCACTTCCACTCAGTTTTACATTGTGTAGATTGTGTACAGTCAACATCCTAGAGTTCCTCTTCCAGTGTCTACTACTTCTCAGGTACCCGCTGCTGACTCTGCATTTGGGGACTTTCTGCAAATCTGGCAACAGACCCGGTCCTCTATTTTGCTGGCAGTCGATCGCATGAAGCGAAAAGCAGATACAAAGAGAAGAGAGCCGCCTCAGTATCTGTAAAGGATCTGCCAGGCACTGCGGGGTTAACTCCCAGAACTAATCAGTCAGCACCTGAGAATACATCCCTGAGACTGACTCCTGCTTCCACCATTCAGGCTGGCAGGCTTAGGAGTGGGAGAGCCTATCGTAACCTGGCCAGACTCAGCTAGCTCCCGCCCTCGGTCTATTTAAGCCTGCACTTCCTGTCCCTCGGTGCTTGTTATTGCTTTTGTTTCCTTCCTTGTGGTTCCTGGCCCAGCTACAGCTCCTGCTATTTTTGATCCTGCTCCATACCGACCCTGGCTTACCGACTACTCTTCTGCTTTTCGTTTTGTACCTCGCACACTCCTGGCTTGACTCGGCTCGTTCACCACTCTGGTTGCTCACGGTGTTGCCGTGGGCAACGGCCCCTTTTCCTTGCTTGTGTTCCTTGTATGTTTGCGTGTTTGTCGTGCACTTACTGAGCGCAGGGACCGCCGCCCAGTTGTACCCCGTCGCCTAGGGCGGGTCGTTGCAAGTAGGCAGGGACAGAGTGGCGGGTAGAGCAGGGCTCACTTGTCCGTCTCCCTACCCCCTGCCGTTACAGTATCTTCCAGGTACCAAAGTCTGGCTGTCCTCATAGAACATTTGTTTGAAGGTGCCTTCATACAAGTTTGCTCCCAGGTTCCTCGGTCCTTTTGAAATTCTGCAACAGATTAATCCTGTCTCCTATAAACTGTGGCTGCCTCCTACGCTCAGAATCCCCACTCCTTTCATGTCTCCCTCCTGAAACCAGTGGTCCTGAACCGCTACAGCAAGACTTCCAGTTCCACAATTGCTCCCAGCGGTTCTTCTGATGTGTTCGAGGTGAGGGAGATCCTGGACTGCAAAAGGGTAGGAGGAAGGACTTTCTATTTGGTGGACTGGAGAGGGTTTGGTCCTGAGGAGAGGTCCTGGGAGCCGGAGGAGAACCTTGATGCCCCTGCTTTCGTTAAGAAGTTCCTCTCTCGCTCTGGTCCCAAGAAGAGTGGCGTAAGAAGGGGGATACTGTAGCGTCCATGGCCGGGGGCCTTCGGTTCTACTCACCTCCTAGGAGACGCCAGCGCTCCCTTCCGCGCCGGTCCGCTGTGTCACGTAGGGTGCGCGCACGCTCGTGTCCGATCTTAAAGGGCCAGCGCGCGCACATGACATCATCATCAACTGACATGATTTCCTGGACTATAAGAAGGCCACAGCCCTTCTGATCCTTGCCTGAGCGTTGTTAGTATATCCCAAGTCTGTCTTGCAAATGGTCCCTTAGTGTTTCCCGTTCCAGTTGTTACCCGTGCCCTGTTACCTGTTCCTGTATCCCGTGCTGTGTTCTTGTTTCTGTGCCTACTAGTTGGAGTTGTGTCTACTGCACCTGCTGTTGTTTGCCACGTCCTGTGTAATCCTCCACGTCCTTCTGCCATCTGCCACGTTCAGTGTGACTCGCCACGTATGGCGCAACCTGCGGCACCGGCTGTCATCTGCCATGTCTGCCGTTACCTGCTGCTTCCACTTCCATCCGTGCCAGAGCTGCGGCCACTGTCTGGACTATCCAGGTACCCTTGTGCGGGACTTTGTATTGCTGGGGTTCCCTGTTGTTTGGCAAAGCTGCCTCCCAGCTACGGCGGTGCGGCCTAATGGGTCCACAAACCGTGACAATATAATCTTACAACTACTCTTTAGAGGGAAGATGATATGAAATGGTGCTAGCCAGCTCATGGTTGTTGATAATATGGATGTCTACTGAACATATCAAAATGATGAGACGACATGTTCATTAAAAAAGTTGTTTCATCAAGACAACCCCTTCTCTAAAAACAGCTGCACTGTCGATTATCACTGGTTAGGCATCTGGAGCCCCAGAACATCAGCTGTTATTGCCCAGGGAAGTTTTGTTTGGCCATATTTTTTCCCTGCAGCAATCGCTGCAGGAGAAATGTAGTCAGAGGTCGAAAGTGAAGCGCCTTTGCCCTAGTACAAATGCTGTAACAGGGCACTCTAACTATCACGCGTCAGTTGTAGTATTGCAGGTATGTAAGGATGTATAAGCAGCTCACCAGTGGCGTAACTATAGGGGTCGCAGCGGTCGCAATTACGACCGGGCCCCGAAGCCAGGGGGGGCGGCGGTCCCCCGCACCACATCTATAAAAATTTACTATAGTAACTGGGCCTTTGTAATAAACTACACAGGCCCCTTTACTATAGTAACTGACAGTAGTTACTCTCCTCGTTCCGGAGCGCAGAGGAGATCCTGACGTCACAACGCTGTGCGCAGCGCATGACGTCACGACGCTGTGCGCTGTGCACAACATCCCGACTCTGGGTGGAGTCAGGACCTCCGCTGCGGCCGAAGAGGAGGGTAATTTTAATATCACTGTCTGCTAGAGATGATAGGTCGAGGTCCGACTCCTGGGACCCCGCCAATCAGCTATTTTGAAGGGGCCGCAGCGCTCATATGAGCGATACTTCCCCTTCATTTCGTACACTTGCTCACACAATTTATGACTGGACAGGGCTCTGTATCTAAGCCAACTACATGGAAGGCTTAGATACATGGCCCATGTGTGATCCTGTCTGATGGGCCCTGCATCTAAGCCTACTACAGGTTAGGCTTAGATACAGGGCCCCAGCAGACAGTAATCTTATACTGTATAAGATTACTGTCTGCTGGGGCCCTGTATCTAAGCATCTTACCATGACCACATGGTAAGCTTAGATACATGGCCCATGTGTTATCCTTTCTGTCCTGTCTGATGGGCACTGTATTTAAGCCTACCACATGGTAGGTTTAGATACAAGGCTCCAGCAGACAGTAATCTTATACTGTATAGGACTACTGTCTGCTGGACCCTGTATCCAAGCCTACCTTGTGGTAGGCAAAGATACAGGGTCCAACAGACAGTATTACCCTACCACATGTGTTACTAATGTTTTTTTTTGTGTTTGTGTTTTTTTACAGGTTCAGTCATTGGACTACATCGGGTTCGAGGACTACTTAGATGACGGCTTTCTTTATTCAATAAAATGGTTAACGAGGGTTGTGTGTTTTTTTTATTTCAATAAAATATTTTTTCTTCGTCTGTATTTTTTTTAAACGTTATTTCTACCTCCTTAGTAATGACCGCTGGCTGATTGACAGCGTCCATTACAAAGGCGGGCCTTAGTGTCGGCCGGTGCAGAGGCTAACACTAACCCCCATTATTACCATAATAACCACCACCACCGGTGGTGCCGTGAAGAGCCAGGTATGATCCAGTACCCGACCATCTGTAGTGATGGTCGGACACTGGGACAGCCACGGGCTGGTATTATCAGGCTGGGAAAGGCCAGAAACAGTGGGCCTTCCCACCCTAGAAATGCTAGGCTGCTGCTGGGTTGTATCTGGCTAGTTATGAGAAATTCGGGGGACCCCCCGTCATTTAAAAAAATAATAATAATAAAAAAACATATAATTAGAAAGAACGCTGTGGGGTTCCCCCATTTTTCATAAGCAGCCAGATGCAACATAGCAGCAGCAGGCTAGCATTACCAGGGTGGGAAGGGTCACTGTTTCTGGCCTTTCACAGCCTAATAATACCAGCTTGCTGCCGCCATCACTGCAGATGGTCGGGTACTGGATAGTACCTGGCTCTTCCTGGTACCCCTGGTGGCGGTGGGTGCAGGGTTAATAATGGGGGGTTAGTGTAAGCCTGTTCACCGGCTAACATTAAGCCCCGTTTTAGTAATGGACGCTGTCAATCAGCCAGCGGCCATTACTAAGACGGTAGTAATTTAAAAAAAAAAAAAAAATACAAAGACATAGAAAAAATATTTTATTGAAATAAAAACAACCCACACAACCCTCGTTAACCATTTTATTAAAAATAAAAAAAAACCCCGTCATCGAAGAAGTCTTCGAATCCGAAGTAGTCCAACATCCGAACCTGTAAAACGGTTGACCATGTAATATATGGACAGGTCAGATCTGCCCATGGTGAGAGCTGCTCTTTACTTAGTGACTCTCCACTGGTTTATAGAGGGAATCTTGACTGTTAATATATTCGGCCGGTGCAGCGAGCGCCGATCAACGAGACATCGTTGATCGGCGCTTGTTTGCTCCTGCCACACGGAGCTATAGATGTGGATGAGCGGTCGTTACTCCGCTCGTCCCCATACATTATCATCATGTTGGCAGCGCATCTCCCTGTTTACACAGGGAGATGTGCTGCTGACAACGATAAAATTTAACTTTTTAAAACGATATAATCAGCAGATGATCGAGTGTTTGGTTGTTCATCTGCTGATCATTCCCCGGTTTACACAGGGCAATTATCGGCAACGAGCGTTCTGTGAACGCTCGTCTGCCAGATAATTGCCCAGTGTAAAACCCCCTTTAGACAAGACTGTTGTTAATTTTAATGACAATCTTAAAGAAAAATAACCAGCAAATATCAAATCAGTAATGTAAATGTAAAGGCATAGCTTAGCAATATTTTAAAGATTACATTTCGAGCATTAGTGAAAACAAAATCTATTTATAATAAGAAAATTCATCTATTGCAAGAAAAAAAAGAAGACAAATTTGATGAAAAAATAAATAAGTTGGTAACACTACACACTTTATTTATTACATTATATTCTTTATAATATCATGAAACTCGCTACATAGTGTTCTGCCATATGGTTGGTTCCCAAGTATATCTAATTTCAAGAAACAAGTAAATATCAATGGGCAGAGTATATCTAGTAGAGAAAAGGAGATCGTTTAGAATGCAATTCATTTGGGAAGTTAGGAAAATTGTCTGATGCAAGTATAACTGAAGTGGGATGTAGAGTATATGGTTAGTAACGCTAAATTCCAATCTGCAAAGCAACTAGAGAAGGAGCAATTATGACTTGTAAATTCCTGTGGTTAAAGCAAAGATGGACGTTACGAGTGCTGGAGGTTGTGTGTTTTCAGAACATCTTTCCCTGTAACATCGAATAATTGATTATAAAGTGTAACAAGCCAAGCGTATAACATCATTTTATTAGTTCACATTGCAGTCTGTATGAATTGTATAATATTTGTATTTTTAAATGTGTTAGGCTTCGTTCACATCTGCGTCAGGGCTCCGTTCATGGGTTCCGTCTGAGCTTTCCATCAGGGAACCCATGAATAGAATCCAAACTGAAAGAAACAGAAACCATAGGTTTTTGTTTGCATCACAATTTCAATAGTGACGGATCCGATGCAAATGGTTTCCTTTTGTCACCGTTGTTTAAGGGTTCCGTCGTTTTGACGGAATCAATGCCGTAGTGGACTGCGCTATTCATTCCGTCAAAACGACGGAACCCTTAAACAACGATGACAAACGAAAACCATTTAAATCCGGAACAGTCACCATTGAAATCAATGTTGATGCTAAAAGAAACCTATGGTTTCTGTTTGTTTTAGGTCTGATTCCGTTCAGTGGCGTAACTACCGCGGTAGCAGCCGTAGCAGCTGCTACGGGGCCACATGGCCGAAGGCTCCGCTAGCAGCCGCTATGGCTGCTACAGCGTGATGCCACTAAAGGGTTTGTTCCTACAAAAGACATGCATACAAAAGATACATGTGTAATCGCTGGCAGAAATAAGGAGAACGGGGGACCGAAAGTCCCCTGAAGTTCTCCATGACAAACCTCGGACTTCCGTGGTCTGTCGGCAGCTCCATAGAAATTAATTGTGCAACGGTCACGCCTGTGCGCATGCGTGACAAGCGCTCCTTTCATTTTTATTGAACTGCGCAGACTCCGAAAGTCCGAGGTTTGTCATGGAGAACTTCGGGGGACTTTCGGAAGTGTGCCGTTATCTTCAGGGGGGTTGGGGGCTGTATGGCTTTACCTACAGGGGGGAAGTGTGCCGTTATCTTCAGGGGGATTTGGGGCTGTATGGCATTATCTACAGGGGGGCTGTATGACGTTATCTACAGGGGGGGTTTGGGGCTGTATGGCGTTATCTACAGGGGGGGGGGGGGTTTGGGGCTGTATGGCATTATCTACAGGGGGGGCTGTATGGCGTTATCTAGAGACGGGGCTGTATGGCGTTATCTACAGGGGGGTTTGGGGCTGTATGGCATTATCTACAGGGGGGGCTGTATGGTGTTATCTACAGGGGGGCTGTATGGCGTTATCTACAGGTGGAGCTGTATGGCGTTATCTACAGTGGGCTGTATGGCGTTATCTATGGGGGGGGTCTGTATGGCCTTATCTACAGGGGGGCTGTATGCCGTTATCTACAGGGGAAGCTGTATGGTGTTATCTACTGGGGGGCTGTATGGATTTATCTATAGTGGGGGCTGTATGCCGTTATCTACAGGTGGGCTGTATGGCGTTATCTACAGGGGGCTGTATGGTGTTATCTACAGGGGGCTGTATGGTGTTATCTACAGGGGGGCTGTATGGCGTTATCTACAGGGGGCTGTATGGTGTTATCTACAGGGGGCTGTATGGCGTTATCTACAGGGGGCTGTATGGCGTTATCTGCAGTGGGGAGGCTGTATGGCGTTATCTACAGGGGCGCTGTATGGCGTTATCTACAGGTGGCTGTATGGTGCTATCTACAGGGGGCGCTGTATGGCGGAATCTACAGGGAGTCACTATCTACAAGGGGGGGTTGTGTGATACCCAGGGAAGGGGGAGGGGCCCAGTCAAAAGTTTGCTATGGGGCCCAGTCTTTCCTAGTTACGCCCCTGATTCCATTCATGGGTTCCCCTGATGGAAAGGTCCAACGGAAGCCATGAACGGAGCCCAGACGCAGATGTGAACGAAGCCTAAACTATTTTACATACAGTAAGTGTGAATGTATGGCTTTGCGTGAAAAGTTGTTCTTTGACCTTCTTTAAGGAATTGGTCTAGTAGTTGACGCTGAGAAGAGTATGACTGGTCATACACATTAGATTAGGTGTAAGAAGTATGGGTTAATAAATGCAGATATTACAAGTGAAGCACATTGAAACCATGTGCTTCACCTGTCATAGCCATAAGACTGAAAATCGCATTGCAAAACTGACGATTCTCGGTAAAACACATGTGGTGTTATTCACAGCAATTAAAAAGCACATGAAAATCACTGTAAAAGGGCAATAAAAACGCATTCAAAATGCCCCGTGGAATTCCAACCTTAAAGAGGCTCTGTCACCAGATTGTGCAACCCCTATCTGCAGATTGGCGCTGCAATGTAGATTACAGTAACGTTTTTATTTTTAAAAAACGAGCATTTTTGGCCAAGTTATGACCATTTTCGTATTTATGCAAATGAGGCTTGCAAAAGTACAACTGGGCGTGTTGAAAAGTAAAAGTACAACTGGGCGTGTATTATGTGCGTACATCGGGGCGTGTTTACTACTTTTACTAGCTGGGCTTTCTGAAGAGAAGTATCATCCACTTCTCTTCAGAACGCCCAGCTTCTGGCAGTGCAGATCTGTGACGTCACTCACAGGTCCTGCATCGTGTCGGCACCAGAGGCTACAGTTGATTCTGCAGCAGCATCAGCGTTTGCAGGTAAGTAGGTGTGACGATCGCCGATCTCAGGTCACGTCACAGGGGTGAACTACACTACTGAGTTTATTAATTTACCTCATAAATCCACGCCCACCTACTCTAGATGACAGGATTATGCTAAATTACTCCCGTAGTTTCCAACACCCCAATAATTTATACCACAGTATGCTACCACCACCTATACTTATCTAGGCAATAGGGGCCTAAGTCTCTATGTTCCCTTAACACCAGTTCCTATAACACAGGTTATCTAAATTGAACATAAAATACAGGTAACGTTCCTCACCTTCGGAAGATTAAGTTCTGTAAGACTACAAGGAAGAGACTTATAAATATTTCAGATTTAATACACAATAGTGCAGTGCAATACATAAAATAGTTGTCAGAATAAAAGATAAAAAATATACATACAGTTACAATGCAATCAAACAGTTTATGAAAATAAAAGGGATAAAAGAAACAGAACAAAACCTTACTGATGTACAGCGGCGATATCCTGGCTGTGGGGACAGCTGAAAATATGGGCAGTCACTCCAACCGAGATATGGATCCCCAACGACTGACACTGACCCTCACTTCTCATGGCATTTTAAACCCAGTTTTTTCCCTCCAGTTCACTGGCTGGTGATGTCACTGAGAGGAGGCTGTTCATATGATAATGAAGCGTACTCCTCCCATTACACAGTTGTATTTCTATAGAGAAACATAAAAGTGATCATGTGTCCTTGCAGGAATCCCCTAGAAATATAATATTACCTGCATTCACCTGTGCAGACATTTACCAACCAGGGCATATCAAACACCACTATAATAGGCCCATGTTTTTAGCCAATAGCCAATCCCAGGTAGTTCCTCTGAGTGTAGGGATCTGAATTTGACATATATATGAGGGCTATTTTCCCTGATCATAACTAGCTATGTGGGTCATTACAAATATAAATTATGACGGGGTTTGCCTTGATGTATCATACTTTCTTTGAACACCATGCCATTCTCCCATGTTTCTCCTGGCTCACAGACAGACAGACACACCACAGGCATCCATTTGCATAGCTTTAGATGTTTGGTCAGGATGTTTGGTCAGCCCTAGTGACAAATCCTTAATCAGCACATCTCGCACCTTGGAGAGGAAAGAGCCAATTAAACATTTGTCAGACAGTGGACATCCTTTGATGGCCAAAGATCTGCATTTCCTATGCAAATCAGATGTATCTTCTGTGTCAGAGGGAGTTATGAAATTACCTCCTAGTAACCTACTTTTGATTCTCTTACCTATAACACCACACCTCCCCCCTTAAGACATGGCATGGGATCATTGATATAGCCATCAATATCCCAAGCCGATCTCCGCAGCTTCCCCCTGGCGCGATAACCCATCTGCGTTGCCATGCTCACTGCCCTTTTTGTGCTGGATAGTGAAATCATATTGTTGCAAGGCTAAACTCCATCTCAGCAGCTTCCCGTTATCACCTGCTACCCTGTGCAACCAACTAAGTGGGTTGTGGTCGGTCACTACGGTAAATCTGCGCCCATAGAGGTATGCCTGTAATTTCTGCAAGGCCCATACAATGGCCAAACATTCCTTCTCTACAGTGGCATACGCAACCTCCCTCGGTAGAAGCTTTCTGCTCAAATACATTATTGGATGTTCATGCCCTTCTGGATTTACCTGGCTGAGCACTGCGCCTAGCCCATAGGCGCTGGCGTCAGTCTGCACCACAAACTTACGAGTGAAATCCGGGCTTTGCAAGACTGGGGAGCTAGCAAGGGCAGCTTTTAAAGCTGACAGAGAACTCTCGCAGTCGGCAGTCCAATTAACTATTTGAGGCTGTTTCTTCTTTGTGAGGTCTGTCAAAGGTTTTGCTAGGGAACTATAGTTAGGAACAAACTTTCTATAGTATCCTGCGGTCCCCAAAAAGGACATAACCTGTTTTTTGGTCTTAGGAGTGGGCCAGGCAGAAATTGCATCAACCTTTCCTGGCTCTGGCTTTAGTGTCCCTCCACCCACCTTGTGCCCGAGGTACTGCACTTCGGTCATGCCGATTTGACACTTTCCAGGCTTGATGGTCAGTCCTGCATCCTGGATACGCCTGAGCACCTGTGACAGGTGGGTCAGGTGATCCTCCCAGGTCTGACTGAATACAGCAATGTCATCCAGGTAAGCGACAGCAAACCCTTCAAACTTCTCTAACAGCTTGTTCACCAAGCGCTGGAAGGTGGCAGGAGCATTTTTCATACCAAAGGGCATTACCTTGGACTCATAGAGTCCAAAGGGGGTGATGAAAGCGGACCTCTCCTGCGCTTCCACGGACATAGGGATTTGCCAATACCCCCGACTTAAATCCATAATTGTTAGGTACCGGGCACCGGCTAGCTGATCCAAAAGCTCATCTATGCGGGGCATTGGATACGCATCAAACACAGTGATGGTATTCAACTTCCTGTAGTCCACGCAAAATCGTGTTGTCTTGTCCTTTTTGGGGACAAGCACTACAGGTGATGCCCAGGCACTTTGAGACTCCTGGATCACGCCCAGCCCTAACATTTCCTCTATTTCTTTCTTCATATCAGCCCTCACTTCTAGGGAAACTCTATAAGCTGCTTGCCTAACAGGTTGGTGATGCCCCGTGTCTACATGGTGAGTTGCTAGCGGAGTTCTCCCAGGTCTCCCTGTAAAAGTGGCAAGGAAGGGGTTAAGTACCTCCTGCAGCTGGAACTTCTGACCCTCAGACAGCTGTGAATTGACTACGGCATCCTCAATGGATCCTATCTCCTTTGCGGAAGCCACTAAATCCAGCAGTGTTTCACTTTCTCCCTCCTCTGGCAAACTGCAGACTGGCAGAGCGCACATATCCCGGTCATAATGCGCCTTGATCATATTCACATGAAAAACTTTGTGTTTCTTGCGAACATGATCGATCGTGACTACGTAGTCCACATCGTTGAGGCGTTGATGAATTGGATATGGGCCTTCCCATGCCGCCTGGAGTTTGTTTTGGGTCATAGGGACCAGTACCCATACCTTCTGACCCACCGCATACACTCTCTCTCGGGCATTCCTATCATACCACCTCTTCTGACTTGCCTGTGCCTGCACCATGTTCTCATGTACTAGGCCTGTCAGTTCCTGCATCCTCTCTCTGAATTTCAAGACATAATCTATCACAGAGACCTCTGGTGTAACCAATTCTCCCTCCCATGCTTCTTTCATGAGATCTAGGGGTCCCCGTACCCTCCTTCCATACAGGAGCTCAAAGGGTGAGAAACCGGTTGATGCCTGCGGTACCTCTCTGTAAGCAAATAGCAGGTGCGGGAGATAACGCTCCCAGTCTCGCCCTTGGGACGCCACAAGCATTCGTAGCATCTGCTTGAGGGTCCCGTTAAACCTTTCACACAGACCATTAGTCTGAGGATGGTAAGGGCTGGCCACCAGGTGTTGCACCTGTATTTTCTTACAGAGGCACTGCATCAAATTTGACATAAACTGGGTCCCCTGATCTGTGAGCATCTCCCTGGGAAATCCTACACGGGAAAATATGGTCAGAAGGGCGTCTGCTACCTTATCAGCCCTGATGGAGGATAATGCTATGGCTTCTGGGTAACGTGTGGCATAATCCACTACCGTCAGGATAAAGCGCTTTCCAGAACTGCTGGGTATGGCCAAGGGCCCTACCAGATCCACAGCAATCCGTCGAAAAGGCTCATCAATTATGGGCAAAGGAATGAGGGGGGCCCGGTGCACAGGTCCCGACTTCCCCATCCTTTGGCACACATTACAGGAACGGCAGTAATCTGTCACATCATTCCCCAGGCCAGGCCAGTAAAAGTTGTGTTTTAGGCGACTCTTAGTCTTACTTATCCCTAGGTGACCAGCTAGTGGTATTTCATGAGCCACCCGCAGGAGTTGTTCCCTGAACTGACGTGGCACCACTAGTTGCCTGTCTTTTAATACATCCTGCTGGGGGTCAGTGGAAATACTTTGTCTATACAGTCTCCCCTGGTCCCAGGTTATTTTTTCAGTGTCCCCCTCCTCTGGGGTCCGATCAGCCAGCTGTCGCAGCTTCTGCAGACTATCGTCCGTGCGTAGGGCCGTCTGAAACAACTGACATTCTGCGTCTGTACTGGCTGATAGCAACACATTCTGACTAACTTCTGCCGCTGGCTGCGGGCTGTCAGCTGTCCCCACTTCCTCTGCAGCAGACACAGTAGGGGGCCCAGAACCCAGGTTTGTGTTACAGGCACCCTGACTGCGCGTCACAGGAGAAATGGACACAACCTTCTCCCCGTCTTGGTGAACTGGTGTGTGTGTGCATGTGACAGGGATTTCATGCATGTTTATGACGTTTCCCGCTACTAAATCTACACACAAATCATTATCTGACGCTTTACAATCCCCACATCCTACATCATTGCTAGTTATACAGTCTATATCCAATGCATTGTTAGATGAGTCTAGGCTATCCCTAAGCACAGTAACATTATGTAATTCTATAACATTGCTGGACACAGGGTCATCACATTCCTTAGTATTGACAGTTTCATTATTATCATATACTACCTGCGGTGACACACATGGGGCAGCAAGTACGCTAGAGTCCTCCTCAAGGTCTGAAGAAATATATCTGGAGACTAAACGTCCCAGATCGGTTCCTAGTAACACATTAGTGGGGATTTTATCCGTCACTCCCACATCCATCATCCCTCTTCCCGCCCCCCAATCCAGGTAAACTCGTGCCATGGGTAAGGCCGGGATCAGACCACCAACTCCAGAAACAGTTAGAGTTTTTCCTGGGATAATGTCTTCTGAAGAAACAAGCTCTGGGTGGACAAGAGTCATTTCGGCACCAGTGTCCCTCAGTCCCATGGTAACCGTCTTGCCCACAGTGACCGCTTGTAAATTGTCACAAGATGCCCTCTCCCTCCCACCCACAAACAAAACTGCTGGGGACAAAATAGATGGTTTGGGCAAAGGGGTAGTTTTCCTCTTCTCTGGGCAAGCAGTGCTGATATGCCCCACTTGGTTGCATCCAAAACACCTGCGATTATCAACAGCAGGCCTGGGAAGTGGGGCAGGGGCAACACCTCCTGGTGATCTGCGAGTAGGGGCAAAAGTGTTAATATGGGGCTTTCCCCCTTTCCAGCCTGGAACAGCAGGCTTTCGCGCCTCTGGCGCTCTGTTGGCGGCATATACATCCGCTATCTGGGCAGCTTTATCCAGGGTCTTGGGCTCACGGTCCAAAATAAACTGTCGTACTTCCATAGGACAGGTGTGGAGAAACTGGTCCAGGATCATCAGATCCTCCAAATCTTCAAAGGTGTTGACAGCTAATCCCTGCGTCCACTGCCTGAAGTGGTTCTTTAGTCCATCGGCCAGGTCTGAGTAACTGTCAGTACCCGTGCGCTGCAAAGCCCGAAATCGTTTCCTGTATACCTCTGGGGTGAGGTTAAATCGTTGGATTAAGGCCTTTTTAATAGCCTCATAATCTTGATCGATAGTTGTGGGCAGGGCTGCAAACACCTCCAGAGCTTTGCCTTTCAGCCCTGGAGTCAGATACTTAGCCCAGTCTGCAGGTGGCAGTTGGAATTGTCGGCAGACCTTTTCAAAACCTTTTAGATAAACATCCAGATCGCCGTCTTTCTCCATGACAGGGAAACGCTCTAGACGGGGTTTAAGGTTTACTGTGTCCGTGGGCTCACCCTGAGGTGAGGATGAAGCACTTGGCAGCTGCATTTGGGTCAACTTGAGCTGGTACTCCCGCTCTGCCTGGCGTTCTGCATACTCTCGCTCCGCTTGACGTTCCGCAAACTCTGCTTGGCGTTGTGCAGCTTCTCGCTCTGCTTGGCGTTGTGCAGCTTCTCGTTCTGCTTGGCGTTGTGCAGCTTCTCGTTCTGCTTGGCGCTCTTGCATCACCAGTTGCATCCGCATATTCGGATCACAGTTGCCAATCTGCTGGAGGATTAGAGAAAGAGAAGACTCCATACCGTTTTGAGACCTGGTACTGCTGGTACTGCCATGCCCAGCCAGTTCCTGACTTGAGTCTCCTGTCCGTTCCTCTGAGACTGAAGTTTCCTGCTCTGTTCCCTCGGAATGGTGGAGCTGTGTATCATCTGCCACCAACGCTAGGATCAGATCCACTTTACTTTTGTTCGTTCCGTCCAGCCTTCTCTCCTCACAGAGGACTAGCAGTTCATCTTTCCTCTTATTTCTATACACCTCTGCCATCTTATCAGCGGTTTTTCAAAATAAAAGAAAGAAAAGAAAAAACAAGAAGGGAAAGGGAAACTGTTTTGCACGTGTGTATGTTAGCTGACAAATAGTATGCACTGAGTTCTTCCTTGTGGACTGTTGTATTCTTTTCAAGGATACTCCAGCCCTTAAGTGTAAAGGTTAATTTCTTAAACAAAACACTTAACGTCTTTAACAGTGTAAATGACAATAACACTATCCCACCGCTGCCACCAAACTGTGACGATCGCCGATCTCAGGTCACGTCACAGGGGTGAACTACACTACTGAGTTTATTAATTTACCTCATAAATCCACGCCCACCTACTCTAGATGACAGGATTATGCTAAATTACTCCCGTAGTTTCCAACACCCCAATAATTTATACCACAGTATGCTACCACCACCTATACTTATCTAGGCAATAGGGGCCTAAGTCTCTATGTTCCCTTAACACCAGTTCCTATAACACAGGTTATCTAAATTGAACATAAAATACAGGTAACGTTCCTCACCTTCGGAAGATTAAGTTCTGTAAGACTACAAGGAAGAGACTTATAAATATTTCAGATTTAATACACAATAGTGCAGTGCAATACATAAAATAGTTGTCAGAATAAAAGATAAAAAATATACATACAGTTACAATGCAATCAAACAGTTTATGAAAATAAAAGGGATAAAAGAAACAGAACAAAACCTTACTGATGTACAGCGGCGATATCCTGGCTGTGGGGACAGCTGAAAATATGGGCAGTCACTCCAACCGAGATATGGATCCCCAACGACTGACACTGACCCTCACTTCTCATGGCATTTTAAACCCAGTTTTTTCCCTCCAGTTCACTGGCTGGTGATGTCACTGAGAGGAGGCTGTTCATATGATAATGAAGCGTACTCCTCCCATTACACAGTTGTATTTCTATAGAGAAACATAAAAGTGATCATGTGTCCTTGCAGGAATCCCCTAGAAATATAATATTACCTGCATTCACCTGTGCAGACATTTACCAACCAGGGCATATCAAACACCACTATAATAGGCCCATGTTTTTAGCCAATAGCCAATCCCAGGTAGTTCCTCTGAGTGTAGGGATCTGAATTTGACATATATATGAGGGCTATTTTCCCTGATCATAACTAGCTATGTGGGTCATTACAAATATAAATTATGACGGGGTTTGCCTTGATGTATCATACTTTCTTTGAACACCATGCCATTCTCCCATGTTTCTCCTGGCTCACAGACAGACAGACACACCACAGGCATCCATTTGCATAGCTTTAGATGTTTGGTCAGGATGTTTGGTCAGCCCTAGTGACAAATCCTTAATCAGCACATCTCGCACCTTGGAGAGGAAAGAGCCAATTAAACATTTGTCAGACAGTGGACATCCTTTGATGGCCAAAGATCTACATTTCCTATGCAAATCAGATGTATCTTCTGTGTCAGAGGGAGTTATGAAATTACCTCCTAGTAACCTACTTTTGATTCTCTTACCTATAACACCACAGTAGGTAAGTAGCTACATCGACTTACCTGCAAACGCTGATGCTGCTGCAGAATCATCTGTAGCCTCTGGTGCCGACACGATGCAAGACCTGTGAGTGACGTCACAGATCTTCACTGCCAGAAGCTGGGCGTTCTGAAGAGAAGTGGATGATACTTCTCATCAGAACGGCCAGCTAGTAAAAGTAGTAAACACGCCCCGATGTACGCACATAATACACGCCCAGTTGTACTTTTACTTTTCAACACGCCCAGTTGTACTTTTGCAAGCCTCATTTGCATAAATACGAAAATGGTCATAACTTGGCCAAAAATGCTCGTTTTTTAAAAATAAAAACGTTACTGTAATCTACATTGCAGCGCCTATCTGCTGCAATAGCAGATAGGGGTTGCAAAATCTGGTGACAGAGCCTCTTTAACCCCTTACCGACCCATGATGAAAATACACGTTATGGAGCGAGGGAGTGAGACCGCTCTATACACCGCAGCTGTCAACCGTGTATTACAGCTGACATGCTGCTATAACGGCCAGGAACAGCGATCGCACTGTTTCTGGCCGTTTAACTAGCTAACCGCGGCATTTAAACCATTAGAAGGAGGGTGGTGGCCCCCTCTGATAGCCCAATGACTCCCCCGCAGTGCGATCGGGGGCGCCGATAGTTGTCATGGCAGCTTGGGGGCCTAATAAAAGCCCCTAGGTCTGCCTTCTGTCTGGATACGTTTGTAATATTGACAATAAACTGCAATACATTTCTATCGCAGTGTATTGTATCACCGATCTAGCGATCCCTGGTTCAAGTCCCCTAGAGGGACTAATAAAATGTGTAAAAAAAAAAGTTAACTACATTTTTCAGAAGTGTAAAAAAAATACAAAAATATTAAAAGTTCAAAAAAACACCCCTTTTCCCATTTTTCCCCAAGCACAATGTAAAAAAAACCCAAACAAATAAAAAATTGGTATCGCCATGTCCGTAAAAGTCTGAACTATTACAATACACTACTATTTATCTCGTACTGTGAACGGCGTAAAAAAAAAATTAAAACACCCGAATCGTTGTTTTTTGGTCACCTTAGCATTAAAATAAAATAAATTAAAAGTGCTCAAAAAATCGTATGTACCAAAAAATGCTACCAATAAAAACTACAGCTCGTTCCGGCAAAAAAATAAGCCGTCACACTGCTCAATCGAGAAAAAAATAAAGCATAAAAAAGTTATGGCTCTCAGAATGTGGTGAAACAAACAATTTTTTTAACAAAGTGTTTTCTTTGTAAAAGTAGTAAAATATAAAAAAAATCTATAAATTTCATATCACCGTAAGGGCATGACCAGACGTGGCAGAATTGCTCTGGAATTCCACTGCGGACAGTCCGCTGCAGAAATCCGCGGCGTACACGTTTCTCCATTGCTTTCCACAGCTTTTTAGTTAGGTTAGTGCACACGTTGCGGAGAACTCCGCTGCGGACCATAGGCTGCGGTGCGGTATTTGGTGTCCGCAGCATACACTGGCTGTTGCGGACATGTTGCGGACTCATTGCGGAATTTCTCCATTGACTTCAATGGAGAGTCAAAATTCCGCAATGAAGTACGCAGATGTTATGTGTGTTGCGTAGCGTATTGGTTTTAAGAACATGATATTTCTTCATTCTGGCTGGACCTATGTATTTCTAGGTCTATAGCCAGACTGAACGCCCGTAATCACGGGCCGTTATTAGGACACGGGCAGGCCCATAGAAGTCAATGGGGCTCCCGTAATTACGGGTGACTCCGTGTGTGCACCTGTAATTACGGGAGCGCTGCTAGGCGACGTCAGGAGATAGTCACTGTCCAGGGTGCTGAAAGAGTTAAGCGATCGGCAGTAACTGTTTCAGCACCCTGGACTGTGACTTCCGATCACAATATAGATCAACGTGTAAAAAAAAAAGAAGTTCATACTTACCGAGAACTCCCTGCTTCTTCCTCCAGTCCAGCCTCCCGGGATGACGTTTCAGTCCAAGTGACGGCTGCAGCCAATCACAGGCTGCAGCGGTCACATGGACTGCCGCGTCATCCAGGGAGGTTGGGCTGGATGTCGAAAGAGGGACGCGTCACCAAAACAACGGCCGGGTAAGTATGAATTTCTTTTACTTTTACTAGGGAAAGGGCTGTCCCTTCTCTCTATCCTGCACTGATAGAGAGAAGGGAAGTACTTTCACCTGAAGATGCAACGGCTAATCCGCATCAATTTCCTGCCCATTTTAAGCAGAGTCGCAACAGAATCTGCAACGCAGATTATGTTCGGCATTGATGCGGACAGTGGCGGCAGAAACACGCCACGTCTGGTCATACCCTAATTGTATTGAGACACAGAATAAAGTTAAGTTGTCGTTTTTACCACACGTTTTTACCACACTGTGAAAGCCGTAAAAACAAAACCCAAAAAACAATGGAGACATTTTTTTTTCCAATTCCACCCGAAAAAAAATATATTTTTTCCATTTCCCAGTACATTATATGGTATTTTAAATAATGCTAATAGACACTACAACTCCTCCCGCAAAACAATAAGCCCTCACACCACTCTATTGACAGAAAAATAAAAACGTTATGCCTCTTGGAATGCGGGGGAGTAATAAACGAAAACGTAAAAATGAAAAATGGCTGGGTCGTTAAGGGGTTAAAGAGCTCCAAATCCCTTGCACTCCTTTAGGTATAAAAGATAACATGTCTCATACCTGCAGCTGCCACTAGGGGGAGCTTACTTAAGGCCCCATGAACACGACCATAAAAAAACCTCCGTAATTGCGGACCGTAATTACGGACCTATTGAGTTTTATTGGCCGGGGACACCTTTCCATATCGCTACGGATAGGTGTCCAAGCCATAGAACTGTACCACAAAAGATAGAACGTCCTATCTTTTAGAACAGGCTGAAAATGCGGGCTGCACCCATCGGCAGCCGGCTGTGCCCAAAATGGCGGGCAGTGATTACGGGCATGGCCGTGTGCATGAGGCCTTATACGGTGTTATTATTGAATTCAATGTATAACAGCATGCAGTAAGCGCCTAAGCTCCCACTAGTGATGGCAGCAGGCAGCGAACAAGTAAAGTTTGTCTATACAGGAGATTTCCGACTGCTATAAGGTTGAGGGATTAGGTTGGGGTAGATGGGCACTCTACAGCAGATTTGTGGTTCCTAACTGATATAATGCAGTTCTAATGCCTGGCAACATATAAAAAAAAAAAAACTATTTAGTCTATATGACTTGTTATGAATGTACTTCTGTGCTCTTTTAGGACTTGCTCCTTTTTCCAGACTGAGGCCTGATTTACACGAGCGTGTGCGTTTTGCGCGCGCAAAAAACGCTGCGTTTTGCGTGCGCAAAAGGCAATTGACAGCTCCGTGTGTCATCCGTGTATGATGCGCGGCTGCGTGATTTTCGCGCAGCCGCCATCATAGAGATGAGGCTAGTCGACGCCCGTCACTGTCCAAGGTGCTGAAAGAGCTAACTGATCGGCAGTAACTCTTTCAGCACCCTCGACAGTGAATGCCGATCACAATATACACCAACCTGTGAATCAAAAAAGACTTTCAAACTTACCATGAACTGCCTGCTTCCTCCAGTCCGGTCTCCCGGCCGTTGCCTTGGTGACGCGTCCCTCTCTTGTCATCGGGCCCCACCTCCTAGGATGACGCGGCAGTCCATGAGACCGCTGCAGCCTGTGATTGGCTGCAGCCTGTGCTTGGCCTGTGATTGGCTGCAGCTGTCACTTGGACTTAATTGTCATCCCGGGAGGTCGGACTGGAGGAAGAAGCCGGGAGTTCTCGGTAAGTCCGAACTTCTGTTTTTTTTTTACACGTATATGTATATTGTGATCGAAAGTCACTGTCCATGGTGCTGAAACAGTTTAAGTCTTTCAGCACCGTGGGCAGTGACTGTCTCCTGACGTCGCGTACCCGAACATTTTTTGCCGGGTTCGGTCAAAACGAGTTTGGCCGAACCCGGTGAAGTTCGGTGCGCTCATCTCTAATTTGACACTCCGTTTGGATGTTTGTAAACAGAAAAGCACGTGGTGCTTTTCTGTTTACATTCATCCTTTTGACAGCTCTTGCGCGAATCACGCAGTTCGCACGGAAGTGCTTCCGTGCGGCATGCGTGGTTTTCACGCACCCATTGACTTCAATGGGTGCGTGATGCGTGAAAAACGCACGATTACAGAACATGTCGTGAGTTTTACGCAACGCACTCACGCTGCGCAAAATTCACGCATCGTCTAAACTGCCCCATAGAGTAATATAGGTGCGTACGACACGCGTGAAAAGCACGCGCGTCGCACGCGCGTATATTACGCTCGTGTAAATGAGGCCTGAGAGAGAGCCCAGTCTGACTGAGCTGCTTCTTTTTAAAGCGCCAACACACTTAGTCCATGATTACGGAGACAGCCCAAGATCAGGAGTGTCTGGATGGAATGGGAGCCCAACCTTCTCTCCCCACTCCAGCAACCAGACCCTTTAGCCATGTTTTAAACAAAGCCCAATGTAGAGGAAGAACTCTTTATAATATTCTTTTTTCCCATATATCTATATAAAATACCCCACAATGACAAAGCAAGATCAGTTGTATACGAATTTGTGTTTTTTTTAATTAAAACAAAAAAACTGAAATATTAGGTTTACATAAGCATTCAGACTCTTTACGCTCAAAGTGGAGCTCATGTGTATCCTGTTTCTATTGATCATCCTTGAGATGTTTCTACAATTTATTTGCACATCCACCTATGGTAAATTGATTGAACATGATTTGGAAAGGCAGCCACCTGTCAATATAATGCGCCGCAGCAGGGGCGTAGCTAGGGGGGGGGGGGGTGGCAGGTGGGGCATGTGCCCCGGGCGCAACTACAAGGGAAGGAAGGGGGGCACCGACCAGGGGAGTGGAGGCATGTGCCCTCCGGGCCGGTACACCCATAGACATTTAGTGCCATGGGACAGGAGTGGGAGCTGTGTAAATGTAATGCACGATGTTCTCCTGCACAGGCAGAGCGTGTGTGCTCCGGGCGGCTGCATTATACATCACATGTGACGTCATATAATGCAGCCAGCCATACAATATGCCTGTGAGGAGAACACCATTGAAGTGTTCAGCTCCAGCTAGCAGACAGGCAGGGAGGATGGAGAAAGAGGGGGCTGGGGAGAAGCGGTCTTACACACAGCTCTCCTCCTGCCTGCAACGTGTGACCCCTCATAACATGAAGATCCCTCCACGGAGCTCCGGACTGATAAGTACAGCTGTGTATGTGCAAGTAGGGGGAGGTGTGTGTGTATGCATGTATATATATATATATATATATATATATATATATATAGTGTGTGTGTGTGTATATACACAGTGTGTGTGTGTATATATACAGTGTTTGTGTATGTGTCTGTGTGTATGTATATACAGTGTGTGTATATATACAGCGTGTATACAGTGTGTGTGTGTATATATATATATATATATAGTGTGTGTGTGTGTGTGTGTATATACACACAGTGTGTGTGTGTATATATACAGTGTTTGTGTATGTGTCTGTGTGTATGTATATACAGTGTGTGTATATATACAGCGTGTATACAGTGTGTGTGTGTATATATATATATATATATATATATATATATAGTGTGTGTGTGTGTGTATATACACACAGTGTGTGTGTGTATATATACAGTGTGTGTGTGTATGTGTCTGTGTGTATATACAGTTTGTGTGTATACAATGTGTGTGTGTATATACAGCGTGTATACAGTGTGTGTGTGTGTGTGTATATATATATATGTATATATATATATATATATATATATATACACACAGTGAAGGAAATAAGTATTTGAAACCCTTGCTGATTTTGTAAGTTTGCCCACTGTCAAAGACATGAACAGTCTAGAATTTTTAGGCTAGGTTAATTTTACCAGTGAGATTTAGATTATATAAAAAAAAAAACAGAAAATCACATAGTCAAAATTATATATATTTATTTGCATTGTGCACAGAGAAATAAGTATTTGATCCCTTTGGCAAACAAGACTTAATACTTGGTGGCAAAACCCTTGTTGGCAAGCACAGCAGTCAGACGTTTTTTTGTAGTTGATGATGATGTTTGCACACATGTTAGATGGAATTTTGGCCCACTCCTCTTTGCAGATCATCTGTAAGGCCTCATGCACACGACCGTATTTTTTCACACCCGTAAATACTGGCGTAAATACGGGTCCGGTGTCACACGTATTCCACCCGTTTTGCACCAGTATTTACGAACCCGTGCTCGTAAATATGGGTCCGGTGTCACACGTATTCCACCCGTATTTACGAGCACGTTTTTGGCAGCAAAATAGCACTGCACTAATCGGCAGCCCCTTCTCTCTATCAGTGCAGGATAGAGAGAAGGGACAGCCTTTTCTGTAATAAAAGTTAAAGAAATTCATACTTACCGGCCGTTGTCTTGGTGACGCGTCCCTCTCTTCACATCCAGCCCGACATCCCTGGATGACGCGGCAGTCCATGTGACCGCTGCAGCCTGTGATTGACCTGTGATTGGCTGCAGCGGTCACATGGCCTGAAACGTCATCCAGGACGTCGGCCCGGATGTCGAGAGGGACGCGTCACCAAGGCAACGGGCGGGAGACCGGACTGGAGGAAGCAAGAAGTTGTCGGTAAGTATGAACGTCTTTTATTTTTATTTTTTACAGGATAGGGGATACATGTCTTTTGTTTATGGCAGAGCGGGGAGATACCTCCCCGCTCTGCCATAGTTTTCATTGTAGTCCCGGCGGTAGTTACGCCACTGGGCTGTGGCCTGCAGACCGGGTAGTCCCCTGACCTCGCCTCACCTCGCAACGCTCCCGTAATCACGGGTGAACACACGCAGCCACCCATGATTACGGGAGCCCCATAGACTTCTATGGGATGCCCGTGCCGTTATTACGGCATGAAATAGGGCATGTTCTATCTTTTTTAACGGCACGGGTACCTTCCCGTGAGCAAACGGGAAGGTACCCGTGGCTAACAGAAGCCTATGAGCCCGTTATTGCGGGTCGTAATAACGACCCGCAATAACGGGTGTTTTTACGGTCGTGTGAATGAGGCCTAAATCATTAAGATTTCGAGGCTGTCGCTTGGCAACTCGGATCTTCAGCTCCCTCCATAAGTTTTTGATGGGATTATGGTCTGGAGACTGGCTAGGCCGCTCCATGACCTTAATGTGCTTCTTTTTGAGACACTCCTTTGTTGTCTTGGCTATATGTTTCAGGTCATTGTCGTGCTGGAAGACCCAGCCACTAGCCATTTTTAATGTCCTGGTGGAGGGAAGGAGGTTGTCACTCAGGATTTGACGGTACATGGCTCCATCCATTCTCCCATTGATGCGGTGAAGTAGTCCTGTGCCCTTAGCAGTGAAACACCCCCAAAACATAATGTTTCCACCTCCATGCTTGACAGTGGGGACGGTGTTCTTTGGGTCATAGGCAGCATTTCTCTTCCTCCAAACACGGCGAGTTGAGTTAATGCCAAAGAGCTCAATTTTAGTCTCATCTGACCACAGCACCTTCTCCAAATCACTCTCAGAATCATCCAGATGTTCATTTGCAAACTTCAGACGGGCCTGTACATGTGCCTTCTTGAGCAGAGGGACCTTGCGGGCACTGCAGGATTTTAATCCATTACGGCGTAATGTGTTACCAATGGTTTTCTTGGTGACTGTGGTCCCAGCTGCCTTGAGATCATTAACAAGTTCCCCCCGTGTAGTTTTCGGCTGAGCTCTCACCTTCCTCAGGATCAAGGATACCCCATGAGGTGAGATTTTGCATGGAGCCCCAGATCGATGTCGATTGACAGTCATTTTGTATGTCTTCCATTTTCTTACTATTGCACCAACAGTTGTCTCCTTCTCACCCAGCGTCTTACTTATGGTTTTGTAGCCCATTCCAGCCTTGTGCAGGTCTATGACCTTGTCCCTGACATCCTTAGGGTATGTTCACACGATGAGAGGCATTTACGTGTGAAAAGACAGACTGTTAACAGCTGCCTCGTTTCACACGTAAATGCTCCTCCTCGTAATTTACGAGGCGTCTGAGACGCTCTGAGACGCTCGTAAATCTTGAGCTGTGCTTCATTGAGTTCAATGAAGAACAGCTCAAATTACGTGGCAAAGAAGTGCCCTGCACTTCTTTGCCGAGGCAGTCCATTTACGCGTCGTCGTTTGACAGCTGTCAAACGATGACGCGTAAATGACAGGTTGTCTGCACAGTACGTCGGCAAACCCATTCAAATGAATGGGCAGATGTTTGCCGACGTATTGCAGCCCTATTTTCAGACGAAAAATGAGGCATTATACGCCTCGTGTGAACCCAGCCTTAGAAAGCTCTTTGGTCTTGCCCATGTTGTAGAGGTTAGAGTCAGACTGATTAATTGAGTCTGTGGACAGGAGTCTTTTATACAGGTGACAATTTAAGACAGCTGTCTTTAATGCAGGCACCAAGTTGATTTGGAGCGTGTAACTGGTCTGGAGGAGGCTGAACTCTTAATGGTTGGTAGGGGATCAAATACTTATTTCTCTGTGCACAATGGAAATAAATATATATAATTTTGACTATGTGATTTTCTTTTTTTTTTTATATAATCTATCTCTCACTGGTAAAATTAACCTAGCCTAAAAATTCTAGACTGTTCATGACTTTGACAGTGGGCAAACTTACAAAATCAGCAAGGGATCAAATACTTATTTCCTTCACTGTGTATATATATATATATATATACACACTACTGTTCAAAAGTTTAGGGTCACTTTGAAATTTTCTTATTTTTGAAAGAAAAGCACAGTTTTTTTCAATGAAGATAACATTAAATTAATCAGAAATACACTCTATACATTGTTAATGTGCTAAATGACTATTCTAGCTGTAATCGTCTGTTTTTTAATACAATATCTACATAGGTGTGTAGGGGCCCATTTCCAGCAACCATCACTCCAGTGTTCTAATGGTACATTGTGTTTGCTAACTGTGTTAGACGGCTAATGGATGATTAGAAAACACTTGAAAACCCTTGTGCAATTATGTTAGCACCGCTGTAAACAGTTTTGCTGTTTAGAGGAGCTATAAAACTGACCTTCCTTTGAGCTAGTTGAGAATCTGGAGCATTACATTTGTGGGTTCGATTAAACTCTCCAAATGGCTAGAAAAAGAGAGCTTTCATGTGAAACTCGACAGTCTATTCTTGTTCTTAGAAATGAAGGCTATTCCATGCGAGAAATTGCCAAGAAACTGAAGATTTGTGTGTACTACTCCCTTCAGAGGACAGCACAGTTAGGCTCTAAGCAGAGTAGAAAGAGAAGTGGGAGGCCCCGCTGCACATCTGAGCAACAAGACAAGTACTTTAGAGTCTCTAGTTTGAGAAATAGACGCCTCACAGGTCCTCAACTGGCAGCTTCATTAAATAGTACCCGCAAAAAGCCAGTGTCAACGTCTACAGTGAAGAGGCGACTCCAGGATGCTGGCCTTCAGGGCAGAGTGGCAAAGAAAAAGCCATATCTGAGACTGGCTAATAAAAGGAAAAGATTAATATGGGCAAAAGCACACAGACATTGGACAGAGGAAGATTGGGAAAAAGTGTTATGGACAGACGAATCGAAGTTTGAGGTGTTTGGATCACACAGAAGAACATGTGTGAGACGCAGAACGACTGAAAAGATGCTGGAAGAGTGCCTGACGCCATCTGTCAAACATGGTGGAGGTAATGTGATGGTCTGGGGTTGCTTTGGTGCTGGTAAAGTGGGAGATTTGTACAAGGTAAAAGGGATTTTGGATAAGGAAGGCTATCACTCCATTTTGCAACACCATGCCATACCCTGTGGACAGCGCTTGATTGGAGCCAATTTCATCCTACAACAGGACAATGACCCAAAGCACACCTCCAAATTATGCAAAAACTATTTAGGGAAGAAGCAGGCAGCTGGTATTGTATCTGTAATGGAGTGACCAGCGCAGTCACCAGATCTCAACCCCATAGAGCTGTTGTGGGAGCAGCTTGACCGTATGGTACGCAAGAAGTGCCCACCAAGCCAATCCAACTTGTGGGAGGGGCTTCTGGAAGCATGGGGTGAAATTTCTCCCGATTACCTCAGCAAATTAACAGCTAGAATGCCAAAGGTCTGCAATGCTGTAATTGCTGCAAATGGAGCATTCTTTGACGAAAGGAAAGTTTGAAGGAGAAAATTATTATTTCAAATAAAAATCATTATTTCTAACCTTGTCAATGTTTTGACTATATTTTCTAGTTATTTTGCAACTCATTTGATAAATATAAGTGTGAGTTTTCATGGAAAACACAAAATTGTCTGGGTGACCCCAAACTTTTGAACGGTAGTGTATATATATACAGTGAATGTGTGTGTATATATATATATATATATATATATATATATATATACAGTGTGTGTGTATGTGTGTGTGTATACAGTGTGTGTGTGTGTATATACAGCGTGTGTTTATACAGTGTGTGTATATATACAGTGTGTGTGTATGTGTCTCTGTGTGTGTGTGTATACAGTGTGTGTGTGTGTGTGTGTGTGTATATACAGTGTGTGTATATACAGTGTGTGTATATATACAGTGTGTGTGTGTTTATAAATCGTTTTTGTGTGGGATTTGACTGCAAATATTATGTGTGGGATGAGGGGATTCTGTATAAATTAAAAGGAAGGATTTGACTGTATGGCCTCATGCACACTTCCGTCGGCCGTTGTACTGCTGCTAATGACGGTTCCGTGAATCACAGACCTCACATGGATGGCTTCCGTGTGCAGTCTGTTGTTTCACGGACCAAATCAATGCAAAGGCCGAGACTGCTCCGTCAGAAACGGGCAGGAGTAGGACCTGCCCTATTTTTGAGGGAACGGCGGCACGGTTCCGTTAAAACAATGGAAGTGTGCATGGACCCATTGAAATGAATGTGTCAGGGTTCTATGTGTTCAAACAACGGATAGCACTCTGATGAAAAAAACTGAAGTGGGCATGAGGCCTAAGGCCTCAAGCACACGTCCGTTGCCATTTATACAGCTGCATATCACA
Organism: Rhinoderma darwinii; assembly: GCF_050947455.1. NCBI lineage: Eukaryota > Metazoa > Chordata > Amphibia > Anura > Rhinodermatidae > Rhinoderma > Rhinoderma darwinii. The sequence goes on along the minus strand of NC_134687.1, from coordinate 126,709,045 downwards.
GGTCCGCAAAACAAGGACCGCACATAGAATGATACTGCTTGTAAAATGTACAAATGGCTACATTAAAATGAAAGTGAAAAAAAAAGTTACACCTCATTGATTGGTTGAGAATGCAAACGTGGTGAGTGGGAAGGATTATGTCGGGAAAGAGTTTGGGGCTGGGCGCAAAGCTGAATCTTTGCCCTGGGTGCAGGAAAACCTAGCTACGCCTCTGCATCGCAGTGTCAGAGAAAAAACAAATGAAGACATGAAGTCAGAAGGAATTGTCTGTAGACCCCCGAGGCAGGATCGTGTTGAGCCACAGATCTGGGGAAATTTACAAAAAAATTGCTGCTCCATTGAAGGTCCTGAAGACCATAGTGTCCTCCATCATTCTTAAAAGGAAGAAATTCGGATCGACCAGGACTCTTTGCAGAGCTGACCTCCTGTCCCTTCGGAGTTTGTTATAGGTGTAATGACCGGGGGGTAGGGAAACGGACAAGTGAGCCCTAATCTACCCGCCACTCTGTCCCTGCCTACTTGCAACGACCCACCCTAGGCGACGGGGTACAACTGGGCGGCGGTCCCTGCACTCAGTAAGTGCACGACAAACACGACAAACATACAAGGGAATACAAGCAAGGGAAAGGGGCAGTTGCCCACGGCAACACCGTGAGCAACCAGAGTGGTGAACGAGCCAAGTCAAGCCAGGAGTGTGCGAGGTACCAAACGAAGAGCAGAAGAGTAGTCAGTAAGCCAGGGTCTGTATGGAGCAGGAACAAAATAGAAGGAGCTGTAGCTGGGCCAGGAAACCACACGAAAAAGAATAACAAGCAAGGAGGAACAGGAAATGCAGGTATAAATAGACAGAGGGCGGGAGCTAGCTGAGTCTGGCCAGGCTGCGATAGGCTCTCCCACTCCTAAGCCTGCCAGCCTGAGTGGTGGAAGCTGGAGTCAGTCTCAGGGATGTAGATTCAGGTGCTGACTGATTAATTAAGGGAGTTAACCCCGAAGCTGTGCCTGGCAGATCCTTTACAGTACCCCCCCTTTTATGAGGGGCCACCGGACCCTTTCTAAGTGGACCTGGCTTGCTGGGGAAACGCAGGTGGAACCTCCTGACCAATACCCCAGCGTGAACATCCCGTGCGGGTACCCAAGTCCTCTCCTCGGGCCCGTAACCTCTCCAATGGACCAGGTACTGGAGGGAGCCTTGGACCATCTTGCTGTCCACAATCCTGGCCACCTCGAATTCCACCCCCTCAGGGGTGAGGACGGGAACAGGAGGTCTCCTCGAGGGAGCCAAGGACGGGGAGCAGCGTTTAAGGAGGGAGGCATGAAACACGTTGTGTATACGAAAAGACGGGGGTAACTCCAGCCGGAAGGAGACAGGATTGAGGACCTCAATGACCTTATACGGCCCAATAAACCGGGGAGCAAACTTCTTGGACGGAACCTTGAGACGCAAGTTCCTAGACGACAACCACACCAGATCCCCGACCATAAACAGGGGGTTAGCAGAACGTTTTCTATCAGCCTGAGTTTTTTGTACGCTCTGGGACGCCTCTAGGTTCTTCTGAACCTGGGCCCAGACTGTGCACAGTTCCCGATGAACGACCTCTACCTCAGGATTGTTGGAACTACCAGGAGAAACGGGGGAGAACCGTGGATTAAACCCAAAATTACAGAAAAAGGGAGAGACCCCTGACGAGTTACTGACCCGGTTATTAAGGGAAAATTCGGCGAGGGGAATGAATCAGACCCAATCATATTGACAGTCAGAGACAAAACACCTTAAGTATTGTTCTAGAGATTGATTAGTCCTCTCCGTTTGACCATTGGTTTCAGGATGGAAGGCAGAGGAGAAGGACAGATCAATCCCCAACTTCATACAGAAGGCTCTCCAAAACAATGAAACAAATTGTACCCCTCTGTCCGAAACAATATGGACAGGGACCCCATGGAGACGCAGGATGTGTTTGACAAACAAGGTAGCCAACGTCTTGGCGTTGGGTAGTTTCTTGAGGGGCACAAAGTGGCACATCTTACTGAAGCGGTCTACCACCACCCACACCACCGACTTGCCTTGGGATGGAGGCAAATCGGTGATAAAATCCATGGAGATATGTGTCCAAGGTCTCTGGGGAATGGGCAACGAACGCAGTAAGCCCGCTGGTCGGGACCTGGGAGTCTTGGACCTAGCACAAACCTCACAAGCGGCGACGTAGGCCTTAACGTCTTTAGGCAACCCAGGCCACCAATAATTTCTGGTAATGAGGTGTTTGGTACCCAGGATGCCTGGATGACCAGATAGTGCGGAGTCATGATTTTCCCTAAGTACCCTTAGCCGGAATTGCAGGGGAACAAACAGCTTGTTCTCAGGAAGGTTCCCGGGAGCTGAACCTTGATCAGCAGCAATTTCAGAGACTAAATCAGAATCGATCGAGGAAATGATTATACCTGGAGGCAAAATACAAGCAGGATCTTCCTCCGAAGGAGGGCTGGCCATGAAGCTACGCGACAGTGCATCAGCCTTAATATTTTTAGACCCAGACCTATAGGTAGAAAAATTGAATCTGGTAAAAAATAACGCCCATCGAGCTTGTCTCGGGTTTAGCCTCTGGGCAGATTCTAGGAAAACCAGATTCTTGTGGTCGGTAAGGACCGTTACCTGGTGTCTAGCCCCCTCCAGGAAGTGGCGCCACTCTTCAAATGCCCATTTAATGGCTAAGAGTTCGCGGTTGCCAATATCATAGTTACTCTCAGTTGGCGAAAACTTCCTGGAGAAGTAGGCACAGGGGCGGAGATGGGTGAGGGACCTGGTACCCTGGGACAAGACAGCCCCCACTCCCACCTCAGATGCGTCAACTTCCACGATAAATGGCTCCATTTGGTTGGGCTGAACCAGCACCGGGGCCGAGATAAAGCACTTCTTAAGGACCTCAAAAGCCTGGACAGCCTCAGGAGGCCAGTGGAGGAGATCAGCACCTTTGCGAGTGAGGTCCGTAAGAGGCTTAGCGATGACCGAGAAGTTAGCAATAAATCTCCTGTAATAATTAGCGAACCCCAAAAAACACTGTAACGCCTTCAGGGAGGCAGGTTGGACCCATTCCGCCACAGCCTGAACCTTGGCGGGGTCCATGCGGAATTCATGAGGAGTGAGGATTTGACCCAAAAATGGTATCTCCTGTACCCCAAACACACATTTTTCGGTTTTCGCAAACAGTTTGTTTTCCCGAAGGACCTGGAGCACCTTCCTGACATGCTCAATGTGGGAGGACCAGTCCTTGGAAAACACCAGTATGTCATCAAGGTACACTACCAGAAATATCCCCAGGTAATTTCTCAAAATCTCATTTATGAAATTCTGGAAGACCGCAGGGGCATTACACAACCCAAAGGGCATGACGAGGTATTCGAAATGGCCTTCGGGCGTGTTAAACGCAGTCTTCCACTCATCCCCCTCCTTGATGCGAATAAGGTTATATGCCCCCCGTAGATCCAATTTAGAGAACCATTGGGCCCCCTGAACCTGATTAAAGAGATCAGGAATCAAAGGAAGGGGATACTGGTTCCTTACCGTGACCTTATTCAGGCTACGGTAGTCAATGCATGGCCTAAGACCACCATCCTTCTTCCCCACGAAGAAGAAGCCAGCACCTACCGGAGAAGAAGAGGGACGAATGTAACCCTTGGCCAGGGATTCCTGGATATACTCTCTCATGGCTTCACGTTCGGGACAAGAAAGATTAAATATCCTACCCTTAGGAAGCTTAGCTCCTGGTACCAATTCGATAGCGCAATCGTATTCTCTATGAGGAGGTAACACTTCGGAGGCCTCCCTAGAGAAAACATCAGCGAAGTCCTGAACAAACTCGGGTAGCGTATTCGCCTCCTCAGGGGGAGAAATAGAATTAACAGAAAAACATGACGTACAACATTCATTACCCCATTTGGTTAGCTCCCCAGTATTCCAGTCAAACGTGGGATTATGCAACTGCAACCAGGGAAGGCCTAGAACCAAATCGTACGATAATCCCTGCATCAACAGTACAGAGCAATGCTCCAAATGCATGGAGCCAACAAGGAGTTCAAAAACAGGGGTATGCTGTGTAAAATAACCATTAGCAAGAGGAGTGGAGTCGATACCCACTACCGGGACAAGTTTAGGCAAATCAATCAGAGGCATAGCAAGAGACATAGCAAATTCCACAGACATAATATTAGTAGAGGACCCTGAATCCACGAAGGCACTGCCGGTAGCAGACCTACCACCAAAAGAGACCTGAAAGGGAAGCAAGATCTTAGTACGTTTCCTATTTACTGGAAATACCTGTGCGCCCAAGTGACCTCCCCGATGATCACTTAGGCGCGGAAGTTCTCTGGCTGCATTCTTACGCTTAGGACAGTTGTTCACTTGATGCTTGTCATCCCCACAGTAGAAGCAGAGACCATTCTTCCTGCGGAATTCTCTACGTTGTTGGGGGGACACGGAGGCCCCGAGTTGCATGGGTATCTCTGAGTCTTTCCTGGAGGAACGAAGCAACCGAACTTCGGGAGGCATCATGGGGGAGTCGGAGGAGAAAACACATAAACGTTCATGTTGTCGTTCCCTGAGACGTCGGTCAAGTCGTACCGCTAAAGCCATAGCCTGGTCTAGGGAGTCAGAAGAGGGATAGCTAACTAGCAGGTCTTTCAGGGCATTCGACAGACCCAACCTAAACTGGCACCTTAAGGCAGGGTCATTCCACCGAGAAGCTACGCACCACTTCCTAAAGTCAGAGCAATACTCCTCAACAGGTCTCTTACCCTGACGTAAGGTCACCAGCTGACTCTCGGCAAAGGCAGTCCTGTCAGTCTCGTCATAAATAAGTCCGAGAGCAGAAAAGAAACAATCAACGGAGGAAAGTTCAGGGGCGTCAGGAGCCAAGGAGAAGGCCCACTCTTGGGGCCCTTCCTGGAGCCGGGACATAATTATACCCACCCGCTGGCTCTCAGAACCTGAGGAATGAGGCTTTAAACGAAAGTAAAGCCTACAACTCTCCCGAAAGGAGAGAAAAGCCCTCCGGTCCCCTGAGAACCGGTCGGGCAACTTGAGGTGGGGTTCAAGAGGTGCGGTGAGGGGAACTACCAAGGTAGCATCAGGCTGGTTGACCCTCTGAGCCAGGGCCTGGACCTGTAGGGAGAGACCCTACATTTGCTGAGCCAGGGTCTCACGGGGGTCCATAGTGGTGTCAGGGACCAGGGTAGACTAGGTATGGTCTTGTTATTATGTAATGACCGGGGGGTAGGGAAACGGACAAGTGAGCCCTAATCTACCCGCCACTCTGTCCCTGCCTACTTGCAACGACCCGCCCTAGGCGACGGGGTACAACTGGGCGGCGGTCCCTGCACTCAGTAAGTGCACGACAAACACGACAAACATACAAGGGAATACAAGCAAGGGAAAGGGGCAGTTGCCCATGGCAACACCGTGAGCAACCAGAGTGGTGAACGAGCCAAGTCAAGCCAGGAGTGTGCGAGGTACCAAACGAAGAGCAGAAGAGTAGTCAGTAAGCCAGGGTCTGTATGGAGCAGGAACAAAATAGAAGGAGCTGTAGCTGGGCCAGGAAACCACACGAAAAAGAATAACAAGCAAGGAGGAACAGGAAATGCAGGTATAAATAGACAGAGGACGGGAGCTAGCTGAGTCTGGCCAGGCTGCGATAGGCTCTCCCACTCCTAAGCCTGCCAGCCTGAGTGGTGGAAGCTGGAGTCAGTCTCAGGGATGTAGATTCAGGTGCTGACTGATTAATTAAGGGAGTTAACCCTGAAGCTGTGCCTGGCAGATCCTTTACAATAGGCACTTAAAGGAATTTCAGGCCAAGAGAAACAAGTTTTATGGTCTGTATGCTAAGCATAATGTCTAGAGGAGACGAGGCACCACTAAATACCTGGCCAATACCATCCCTACAGTGAAGCTTAGTGGCTGCATCATGTTGTGGGGATGTTTTAAGCTGCAGAAATTGGAAGACTAGTCAGGGTGAGATGAACAGATTAAAGCTAAGAGAGATCCCTGATGAAAACCTCCTCCAGAGTGTTCTGGAGGTCAGATTGGGATGAAGATTCACCTTCCAACAGGACAACAGCCTTAAGCACACAGCCAAATCAACACAGGGGTTGCTTTGGAACAATCAGACCTAAGATTAGCTTTGCATTATAGCTTCACATCTAACCTGACAGAATTTAAGAGGATCTGCATAGAATAATGGGTACCAGATACATGTGTGCCAAGGTCAAGGGCTGCAACAGGGTCTGAATACTCATGTAAATGTCATATTTCAGTTTTTTATTTTTAATAAACATACACAAATGACTACAAGTATGATTCCACTTTTTCATTATAGGGAATTGTGTGTAGGCCAATGGGAAAAAAATTATATTATCCATTTTAGAATAAGGCATTAACTTAACAAAATGTGAAAAAGTGAAATACGAAATACTTTCTGAATGCACTGTATACTAAGGTAATGAGAACAGCATGTTGATAAAGGCTGGAGACTTAAGTTTATGATAATAAGGGGTATGGATAATCTAAGTTATGAGGAAAGATTAAAATAATTTAACCTATTTAGTCTTGAGAAGAGATGACTAAGGGGGGACATAATTAACTTATATAAATATATTAATGGCACATACAAGAAATATAGCAAAAAACTGTTCCATGTAAAACCACCTCAAAAAACAAGGGGGCACTCCCTCCGTCTGGAGAAAAAAAAGGTTCAACCTGCAGAGACAACAAGTCTTCTTTACTGTGAGAACTGTGAATCTATGGAATAGCCGACCACAGGAGCTGGTCACAGCAGGGACAGTAGATGGCTTTAAAAAAGGCAAAGATAATTTCCTAGAACAAAAAAATATTCACTCCTATGTCAATGTGTAGAATTATTGTTTCATCCCTTCCCCTTTCCTATCCCTTGGTTGAACTTGATGGACATGTGTCTTTTTTCAACCGTACGAACTATGTAACTATAAGACAAATAACGATCATAGTGAGTGCTGAGAGCCGCTGGTTGAAGATTTGCCATGAACTCACTCTGGAGTCCTCACAAGTTCTCAATTAATGTCAGTACGGAAATCTCCCAACTGTGGACCAAAGAGGCTGATGTCCATGACATGACAGAAGATAGAAAAATGGTCATAAAGGGACACATTTCCTTTAAAGAGGCTCTGTCACCAGATTATAAAATCCCTATCTCCTATTGAATGTGATCGGCGCTGCAATGTAGATAACAGTAAAGTTGTTTTTTTTTAAAAAACTATCATTTTTGTCCAAGTTATGAGCAATTTTAGATTTATGCAAATTAGCTTTTCAATAGCCAACTGGGCGTGTTTTCGCGTTTTACCAACTGGGCGTGTATTGTGCTTTTACCAACTGGGCGTGTTTACTCGTTTTACCAACTGGGCGTTGTGAATAGAAGTCATACACTTCTCATCATTCCCACCCAGCTTCTTTCACTCTACAGACACACAGCGTGTTCTCGCGTGACGTCACTTCCTCCCACAGGTCCTTTACCCTGTCGGACGAGAGAAGACACATCGGCTCCAGGCGTCCGAGAGGGTACAGTTGAATCTGCAGCAGCATCACCGTGTGCAGGTAAGCATAGTGAGCTCCCTAGAGACGAGCACATTACCCTCTCAGACGCCTGGAGCCGATGTATCTTCTCTCGTCCGACGCGATGGTGAAGGACCTGTGGGTGACGTCACGCTGTGCATCTGTGCAGTGAAAGAAGCTGGGTGGGAACGATGAGAAGTGTATGACGCTGAATGGTCAGCGTCATACACTTCTATTCACAACGCTCAGTTGGTAAAACGAGTAAACACGCCCAGTTGGTAAAAACACAATACACGCCCAGTTGGTAAAACGAAAAAACACGCACAGTTGTCCATTGAAAAGCTCATTTGCATAAATCTAAAATTGCTCATAACTTGGGCAAAAATTATCGTTTTTCAAAAAAACCAAAACACTTTACTACATTGCAGCGCCGATCACATGCAATAGGAGATAGGGATTTTATAATCTGGTGACAGAGCCTCTTTAAATATAAGAAATAAAATGTCAGTGAAAAGAAAGTTTCTTAACACTATTATCTACCGATAAAGTCTATGAAGACGATTGATGTCATTTGTGTATAAGATACAACAGCATATAAAGAGAAATTGTCACTGCAGCCTGTTAGGTCCTCCCTATGCATTTATAAATATAGATGGTTAGCTATATATAAGCATCTCATGAATCAATTCCTCGGGGCAAAGCTCTCAGCTGTTTAACCGGTTAAGGACTAGGCTGTTTTACAGCTAAATGACCAGAGCAAATTTCACAATTTTGCTATGCGCTTCTTTACATGACTATAACTCAGCAGGTGAATAAAGTTCATCTTTGAATTTTACACTCTTTTTAAAGGACAGATAGGGCTTTGTTTTAGTGGCATTTGTCAGTATATATCATTTTTTTTTTTTTCACTAAAGTGGGCAAAATTGGAAAAAAATGCAAGAATTTAACAATTGCGTCGGTTTATGCTAGCATTTTTCACACACGGTATGAACCACGGCCAAAATTAATCTCCTTTCACATTCTTCCACTTCTCCCGTGCATGGGGATACCAAATATGTGAGCCTTATTCACTGTGCGGGCATGTGCCAGGGCTTGGCATAAAAGGAGGCTTTTTGGCCTTTTCGGTCCAGGAATTTTGCATTTGATTTTATAGCCGCATACTGTTTTCTGGGGGGTGTAATGCTGCTGAAACATTAGAATCACCCCATAAATGACTTCATTCGCACAAGTAGACCCCACAAGGTTTCCTTCAAGGGGTTTATCATATTTTTAGCAAGTCCAGTTTTCTTCTGAAAGTTTCTTGAATAAGATGGAACAAAATAAAATCAGCACTTTTTTAGCAAATGCGTCAGTTTAGGCTAGTATTTTTCACACACGGTATAGACCACGGCCAAAATTCATCTCCTTTCACGTTCTTCCACTTCTCCCGTGCATGGGGATACCAAATATGTGTGCCTTATTCGCTGTGCGGGCATGTGCCAGGGCTTGGCATAAAAGGAGGCTTTTTGGCATTTTCGGTCCAGGAATTTTGCATTTGATTTTAGAGCCGCATACTGTTTTCTGGGGGGCCTAATGCTGCTGAAACATTAGAAACACCCCATAAATGACTTCATTCACACAAGTAGACCCCACAAGGTTTCCTTCAAGGGGTTTATCATATTTTTAGCAAGTCCAGTTATCTTCTGAAAGTTTCTTGAATAAGATGGAACAAAATAAAATCAGCACTTTTTTAGCAAATGCGTCAGTTTAGGCTAGTATTTTTCACACACGGTATAGACCACGGACAAAATTCATCTCCTTTCACATTCTTCCACTTCTCCCGTGCATGGGGATACCAAATATGTGAGCCTTATTCACTGTGCGGGCATGTGCCAGGGCTTGGCATAAAAGGAGGCTTTTTGGCCTTTTCGGTCCAGGAATTTTGCATTTGATTTTATAGCCGCATACTGTTTTCTGGGGGGTGTAATGCTGCTGAAACATTAGAATCACCCCATAAATGACTTCATTCGCACAAGTAGACCCCACAAGGTTTCCTTCAAGGGGTTTATCATATTTTTAGCAAGTCCAGTTTTCTTCTGAAAGTTTCTTGAATAAGATGGAACAAAATAAAATCAGCACTTTTTTAGCAAATGCGTCAGTTTAGGCTAGTATTTTTCACACACGGTATAGACCACGGCCAAAATTCATCTCCTTTCACGTTCTTCCACTTCTCCCGTGCATGGGGATACCAAATATGTGTGCCTTATTCGCTGTGCGGGCATGTGCCAGGGCTTGGCATAAAAGGAGGCTTTTTGGCATTTTCGGTCCAGGAATTTTGCATTTGATTTTAGAGCCGCATACTGTTTTCTGGGGGGCCTAATGCTGCTGAAACATTAGAAACACCCCATAAATGACTTCATTCACACAAGTAGACCCCACAAGGTTTCCTTCAAGGGGTTTATCATATTTTTAGCAAGTCCAGTTATCTTCTGAAAGTTTCTTGAATAAGATGGAACAAAATAAAATCAGCACTTTTTTAGCAAATGCGTCAGTTTAGGCTAGTATTTTTCACACACGGTATAGACCACGGCCAAAATTCATCTCCTTTCACGTTCTTCCACTTCTCCCGTGCATGGGGATACCAAATATGTGTGCCTTATTCGCTGTGCGGGCATGTGCCAGGGCTTGGCATAAAAGGAGGCTTTTTGGTCCAGGAATTTTGCATTTGATTTTATAGCAGCATACTGTTTTCTGGGGGGTGTAATGCTGCTGAAACATTAGAATCACCCCATAAATGACTTAATTCACACAAGTAGACCCCACAAGGTTTCCTTCAAGGGGTTTATCATATTTTTAGACAGTCCAGTTTTCTTCTGAAAGTTTCTTGAATAAGATGGAACAAAATAAAATTACCTTTTTTTTTTAACAATTGCGCCAGTTTATGCTAGCTTTTTCACACACAAAATGGACCACGGACAAAATTCATCGCATTTCACATTCTTCCACTTCTCCCGTGCATGGGGATACCAAATATGTGTGCTTTATTCACGGGCATGTGCCAGGGCTTGGCATAAAAGGAGGCTTTTTGGCCTTTTCGGTCCAGGAATTCTGCACTTGATTTTATAGCAGCATACTGTTTTCTGGGGGGCCTAATGCTGCTGAAACATTAGAAACACCCCATAAATGACTTCATTCACACAAGTAGACCCCACAAGGTTTCCTTCAAGGGGTTTATCATATTTTTAGACAGTCCCGTTTTCTTCTGAAAGTTTCTTGAATAAGATGGATCAAAATAAAATTAGCAATTTTTTAGCAAATGCGTCAGTTTATACCAGCATTTTTCACACACGGTATAGACCACGGTCAAAATTAATCTCCGTTCACATTCTGCCACTTCTCCCGTGCACGGGGATACCAAATATGTGGCCTTATTTATCACATAGAGATGTAGGAGGGCGGACGATAGAAGAAGATTATTTCACAAATCGCTTTTTTTCAAAGCTGGTTTTACAAAACTCAACAGAGTTTCTATAACACTTCCAAAATATCTGCTCTCGAAGCAGAGATCCCAAAATATTCATCTAGGGGTATAATGGGAATTTATTTTTTGGGGTTTTCTAAAATAAGAAATTTCAGGTTAATGCAAATGGAGCTCTCCAGCAGATGAACTTTAGAAAACATCAAACATGACATCCACCCCCCACCCATTCCCTCCCTCACCCTTGGAGTAAAATCAGGGGAAAAATAAAAACGTAATGTAGGGCAAATATATTTTCAACAAATTAACTAAAATCTAATAATTCAGAACAGTGTGGTATTTTTTAAAACATGGCTCAATGCACAGGCCTGGTTGCGAGGGACATGAGGGACAGAAATATCGGGAATCTTTGCGGTGCCCGTCTTTTCTGCAGACGCGGCACTTTTTCTGGGGGTTGCTTCTGGTTGCTGTTGGGGGAATCCGACTGACGAAGTGTCTTTCAGTCAGTCGCGTGACATCCTCAGACTGGGGGCATTCTCGGGTGTCCTGAACATCAAAAATGAGGCCTTCAATAATTTTCTCCTGGAAATCCAGGTATGTGTCTCTGCCTCTGTTTTTTTTATAGAGCACAAATGAGTTGTGGATGGCCACCTGTAACAAATAAATGGCCACCTTTTTGTACCAGGTTTTAGTTTTGCGTTTTACTAAATAGGGCTGTAAAACCTGGTCGCTTAAATCCACCCCCCCCCATGTACTTGTTATATTCGGACACGCTCACTGGTTTGTGCTTGTCCGATGTTGCCCCTCTTTCCCTCACTGCCACTGTTCCTGCGGTATGAATCGTGCTTAGCACATACACATCTTTGCGATCCCTGAACTTGACCGCCAGCAATTCCTCAGATGCATAAGCACAGGAGTCCCCCTTTACCATGCGCTTCCCCACTAATTGCTGTGGAAAACCAATTCTGTTTTTGCGCATGGTACCACATGCCCCAGTCCTTGCAGCATGCAAATGCCTAAACAGGGGCACACTGGAATAAAAATTATCACAGTACAGGTGGTACCCCTTGTGAAGCAGAGGCTGCATTATCTCCCACACGATCTTACTGCTGGTGGAAAGATCAGGGGGGCATCCAGGAACATTTATTGTGCGGTCCCGCCCTTCATAAATCCTGAAGGCGGTGGTATATCCTGACCCGCTTTCACACAATTTGTAGAGCTTAACGCCATATCTTGCCCTTTTTGAAGGTAGATATTGGCGAAAGCTAAGTCTGCCATGGAAGTTGAGGAGGGATTCGTCCACACTTACATTCTGCTCAGGGGTGTAGAGTTGCAGAAATAAATTATTCAGGGAATTTATTAGCGGTCTTATTTTGAACAACCGATCCCGGTTTGCATCGGTACTTGGGGGGGCCTGTGCGTTGTCATTGAAGTGGAGGAACCTCATTATTGTCTCATAACGAGACCTGGGCATTACTGCAGAATATACTGGGGTGGCTTGGGCGGGTCTTGTTGACCAGTAAGACCTAATGGAGGGCTTTTTGACAATACCCATATTTAGGGTGAGCCCCAAAAAATTTTTTAATTCCTGCAAATTGGTGGGCGTCCAATCTCTGGCATGGGTGGATGAAGGTTTCTGCCTTATATATTGCGTGGCATATAAATTTGTTTCGTGGACAATCTGATTTAGGATGTCGTCCGTTATAAATAAATGGAAGTAATCCATTTGGACAAAATTTGTATTGTCCACGGTTATGCCAGGAGTGGCCGTAAATCCGTGGATTCTAGGCCCAAAAGATGGGGCAGGTGCCCATACAAGAGCCTGGACTGGAGGGACCAGGCTGTCCCGTGCTACAGCGCTACTTGGCCCTGCACTTTCATGTTCTGCAGTTTCGACTGCATCAGGGACAACGTCCCCTGAAGATGAACCTGAAGTGACGCTGTCATCGTCACTACCTAAAACAGGTTCCATCTCGGACGCCATCTCTGATGCGGTCTCCGACTCAGACCACAGCATGGCGTATGCCTCCTCGGCGCTAAACAACTTCCTCGCCATAACGTAACTAACACTAACACTAACTAAACAAATTTTTTTTTTTTTTTTTTTTTTTATAAAACACACAAACTAACTGCTATATATATCTACACTACCGCTAACAAAAAAATAAACCGCTATTGCTATATATATTATATATATGTGGATATATATATAATTATATACTCCCTACCTGCCTATTCTAATAGAATAAAAGAAAGAAAGGTAGATAGATAGAAAAAAAGATAGATGGATAGATAGATTGTATAGATAGATAGAAATCTATCTATACAGAGAATGTTTTAGTGTAACTGTATTTTTTTTCACTGTATTCTTCTGGCAGCAATTCTCCCGAGTCTCTTCTTCTCCTCAAACTGAAACAATGTTTGAGGAGAAGAAAAGAGGCAGGAGATTTACTGCCAGAAAAGTCAAAATAAAACAAATGTGGTCGCTGTGATAGGTTTTCACAGCGACCACATGATCAGGGACCATCAGATTGGTCCCTGATACTCTGCCCAGTGCCCAGAGCTGTTGGTAACAGCGTGGGCACAGGGCTGTGTGCACGCGATCGCGTGCACACTGTTTTCTATGCAGAAATGCATGTGATCGCTGTGATTGGTTGTCACAGCGATCACATGTTCAGGGGCCAAAAGATTGACCCCTGACATTCTGCCCAGTGCCCATGGCTGTTAGCAACAGCCAGGGCATAGAGCTGTGTGCACGCGATCGCGCGTGCACAGTCTCTGAAGTGCGGCCGTATATATACTATACGCCGGACTTTAGAGACCCTGGCCGCTGGCCGTATATTTACGGCCAGCGGTCGGGAACCTGTTAAATACTTTGCAGCCATTTAAACTTTTTAAAAAGGGCAGTAAGATTCAAGTAAGTAGGTAGAAAGTTATAATTGTGGAAACATTCATATTAATTGCATATTAACAAAAACAATACATTGTCGTTTGTCATGCAAACAGTGTAAAAGAAAAAGAAATAACATGACCCCAAGCTTCTTTCCTAACAAAAGCAATTCATTGCTTTTTCCTATGCACCTTTTTCTTACATGTGTGCGGGAACACACTTTCAACTCCCTTCTTGCACACTTTCTGTGAAGCTGGTAAGTCTTTGGAGCTGGTCAGTCTATCTGATGCTGTGAGCACTGTCTGGCACTGAGGGCACTGTTGTTACCGCTATTGGTACAGTTGCTGATTCTAGTGATCCTGTGACTGGCAGTGTAGCACTGTAGCTGGGACACTGTATCTCATACCTCCCATCATTCAAGTATCAGAAAGAGGGACAACCGATGCGGCGCGCAGCGCATCAACTTTTTTCTTTTAAGCCACACCTCTAATCCCACCCAATGCCCGGCCATACACACCTGGTTCAGCCCACACAGTAACATGCTCCCATAGCTGCCACCATACAGTATAATACCCCATAGATGCACCCATGCAGTATAATGCCCACATAGATGCACCCATACAGTATAATGCCCACACAGATTCTCCCATGCAGTATAATGCCCAAACAAATTCCGCCATACAGCATAATACCCCATAGCTGCCCCCATGCAGCATAATGCCCCCATAGCTGCCCCATAGAGTATAATGCCCCCTACAGTATAATGCCTCCACAGATTCCCCCATACAGTATAATGCCCCTATAGCTGCCCCATACATTATAATGCCCCATAGCTGCCCCCATACAGCTTAATGCCCTCGTACAGTATAATGCCCCAAAGCTGCCCCTAGTGCCAATGCCCACATATGAAGTGCCAGTGCCCTTGTAGATAGTGCCACAGTGACCATGTCGATTGTGCCCCTATATAGTGCCACAGTGTCCTTGTTGGTAGTGCCACACCCCCTCTGAAAATAGCACCTACCCCCTGTAGATAGCGCTACCTCCCCTGTAGCTAGCACCATTGGGACTTCCTCTAGTCCCCAGCCAGGGCATAGTCCAATCTGCAGACTTTCGGGACCGGAGCGGCAGAGAACAGGACCGCTGCTCTGGTGGTGAGTACCTGATAGGTTACTATTTTATACTATCCCCTGCCCTAATAAAGATTTTTTAAAGTACCAGATAACCTCTTTAAGCTTCACTTTATAAACTCAATGGATTGTTGCGGTTATACTAATATCCCTTAACCTGCAATCATTAACTGCTCATCCCTCTTGTTCATTTTTGTCTCTTGGTTTATCTGTTTTATTATTGGAAAAAGTGAAAACAGATAGTAATTAATGTCACTTTTGTGACTTATCACCATCTATTTTCATCTGTTAATTTTTATTATTGTCTAATAATTATTTAAAGGAACACTCTGGGGGAAAAAAAAAATGCATTGTGTTATGTCTAGTGCAGGATCTGAGGAGGCGGTGCATGACACATTTTCTCTTTGGTGTTCTTTGAATTGCCTGGAGTGTTCCTTTAAGGCGGGATTCACACGAACGGGTCGCGCCCGAGCCCGAGTGCCGGCAGGTAAAATCGGCCATTCTGCCCGGCTGGTTTGCATAAAGTTTTGCATCCGTGCCGGGCAGATCCGGACAGTGACATCAGCGGCAACTCCTGAAGGGGAATCCCCATGTGTTCGGGGATTCCGCTTCAGGAGTTTCCCCTGATGTCACTGCTCAGATATGGACAGAGACATAAAGCGCTCTGTCCAGGAGCGGAATCCCCGAAAACACGGGGATTCTGCTCCTTCAAGGAGCTAAAGTGCGGCTAGCACATAGCAGAGCGGGGAGATACCTCCCCGCTCTGCTATAGTGGCGTCGCTACGGTAGTAGCAGCCGCAGCAGCAGCAGCTGCTGCTACTAGCGGCGCCATCGAAGGTGTCGCCGGGCCAGGAAAACAAGCAGGGGACGGGAGCCAGCGCAGCGCTCCCTTCCACCTGCTGTACACCCCGGCCCTGCCACACCGTGTGCAGCGATGCCATTCGTCAGAATGGCATCAACTCCTCCTCCTCACATGCACTCTGCGCTGTGAGGAGGAGGAGATAGAGCGCAAGCGCCGGGAAACCCGGCCATCACTCGGAACACATTCCGGTGATGGCCGTGTAATACCCGGCCCCATAGACTTCTATGGGAGCCAGGCGGCTGGGTACCCGGACGAAAATAGAGCATGTCCTATTTTTTGACGGGCGGTTTTCCCGGCCGTCAAAAAATCGGTCGTGTGAATAGCCCCATTAGGGGTCTATTATTCCTAATGCAGCCGGGTGCCGGCCGATTTATGAACGGCCGGCACCCGGCCGGGAAACCCTGCCGTGTGAATGAGGCCTAATGCCTCCTCCCCTTTCTTTTTATTTTGTATTTTTTTTTTCAGATGTCCAAGTTAAGAATAACTTGAAAGATTACCATTTCTCGTCCTTTTTATGATGTTGCTATCTAAAAAAAAATAATGTTACTTTACTTAACATTCTGGAGTCTTTATCAGTTTCATATGCTTAGGAGACCGTCTCAGGCTCAGTAGATTCATTTATTTGTTGTAGTATTATGAGCACTACACAACATTTAATATTAAATGTGCCAAAGGATCATATTTATGTCTGCAAAAAAC
Organism: Rhinoderma darwinii; assembly: GCF_050947455.1. Lineage (NCBI taxonomy): Eukaryota > Metazoa > Chordata > Amphibia > Anura > Rhinodermatidae > Rhinoderma > Rhinoderma darwinii. Next base: position 126,692,440 of record NC_134687.1, on the reverse strand, counting down.
TGTTACTAAGGGGCCGATGACTCACAGCCAATAACTGTGAGGAATTATGTTTTGTCATTTTAACTGTTCAGCAATAAACAGTTCATAGCACATGAACGTTACTGTCATTTTAATAGTGTACACTGCCAATTTGCTGTTATAACTTACAGATCTAAAACTAAACTACATAAAGGTATTATTGGAAGCATTTTAGTATAAAGTACAAAAACAAAAAAATATTTTATGTAAGTTCTTACATCTTTTTTTTTTTTTACACTTCAAAGGATGTTATAATATAAAATATGGCCACCAGGAGGAGCTTCAGGCTCAGGAAAAAAAAAATCAAGACAAATTTGTTAGGCATCCAATTGACAATAAGAGATGTATAGCATACATGGGGCATTGCGGTATATTACAATATTATATTACATTATAAGCACGTATACATGTGGTTTAGGTTTTTACAAACTTTATGCATCATAACAAATACTATTAAACAATTATAAACTACTTGTCTTTACAAGTAAGCAAGAGGAAGGTATTTAAAGAGGCTCTGTCACCACATTATAAGTACCCTATCTCCTACATAAGGAGATGGGTGCTATAATGTAGGTGACAGCAGTGCTTTTTATTTAGAAAAACAATCTATTTTCACCACGTTAGGAGCGATTTTAGCTTTATGCTAATTAGTTGCTTAAAGTGGCTCTGTCACCACATTATAAGTGGCCTATATTGTACATGATGTGATCGGCGCTGTAATGTAGATTACAGCAGTGTTTTTTATTTAGAAAAACTATCATTTTTGACTGAGTTATGACCTATATTAGCTTTATGCTAATGAGTTTCTCAATGGACAACTGGGCGTGTTTTACTTTTTGACCAAGTGGGCATTGTGGAGAGAAGTGTATGACGCTGACCAATAAGTGACCAATCAGCGTCATACACTTCTCTCCATTCATTTACACTGCACATAGCGATATAGCTATATCGCTATGTGCAGCCACATAAACACACTATAACGTTACTCATGTGTCATGACAATGAATATACATTACCTCCAGCCAGGACGTGATGTGTATTCAGAATCCTGACCACTTCTCTGGACTTCTCTATGATTTACAGCACAGCACAGCAAGATCTCGCTGTAAATGACAGTTTACAGCGTAATCTCGCGAGACTACGCCTGCTATGCTGTAAATCACAGAGAAGTGCAGAGAAGTGGTCAGGATTCTGAATACAGATCCCGTCCTGGCTGGAGGTAATGTATATTCATTGTCAGGACACTGCTGTAACGTTAGTGTGTGTGTATGTGGCTGCACATTGTGATCTAGTAAGATTACTATGTGCTGTGTAAATGAATGGGGAGAAGTGTATGACGCTGATTGGTCACTTATTGGTCAGCGTCATACACTTCTCTCCACAATGCCCACTTGGTCAAAAAGTAAAACACGCCCAGTTGTCCATTGAGAAACTCATTAGCATAAAGCTAAAATAGGTCATAACTCCGTCAAAAATGATTGTTTTTCGAAATAAAAAACACTGCTGTAATCTACATTACAGCGCCGATCACATAATGTACAATATAGGCCACTTATAATGTGGTGACAGAGCCTCTTTAGCCAAACTGGGTGTATTGTTGTAAAGGATTTACCAGACACAGGTTCTGTGTCGATGCCCATGGGCAATCAGTCTGCATCTGCAAAATGTCTGTGAGACTGACTCCATCTTCCACCAGGCTTAGGAGTGGGAGAGCCTATCACAGCCTGGCCAGACGGAGCTAGTTCCCGCCCACTGTCTATTTATACCTGCCTTTCCTGTTCCTCCTTTGCCTGTGATTCTTCTATGCTTGTTTCCTGGCTTGCTGCTTCTGCTTGTACTACTGATCCTCTGCTTGTTATTGACCTTGGCTTTCTGACCACTCTCCTGCTCAGCGTTTTGTACCTCGCTCTCTCCTGGTTTGACTCGGCTCGTTCACCACTCTTGTTGCTCACGGTGTGTCCGTGGGCAGCTGCCCCGTTTCCCTTCTTCTGTGTACCCCTGTCTGTTTTGTCTGTCTTGCACTTACTGAGCGTAGGGACCGTCGCCCAGTTGTACCCCGTCGCTTAGGACGGGTCGTTGCAAGTAGGCAGGGACTGAGTGGCGGGTAGATTAGGGCTCACCTGTCTGTCTCCCTACCCTGTCATTACATAATCACAGGCCCATATACCTAGTCTACCCTGGTCCCTGACACATCTATGGACCCCGTTGAGACCCTGGCTCAGCAGATGCAGGGCCTCTCCCTACAGGTCCAGGCCCTGGCTTAGAGGGACAATCTGCGGGATGCTTCCCTGGTAGTGCCCCCCACCTCACCTCTTGAACCCCACCTCAAGTTGCCTGACCGGTTCTCAGGGGACCGGAAGACTTTTTTCTCCTTTCGGGAGAGTTGTAGACTCTATTTTCGCTTAAAGCCCCACTCCTCAGGTTCTGAGAGCCAGCAGGTGGGTATAATTATGTCCCGGCTCCAGGACGGGCCCCAAGAATGGGCCTTCTCCTTGGCTCCTGACGCCCCTGAACTTTCCTCCGTTGATCTTTTCTTTTCTGCTCTCGGGCTCATTTATGACGAGACTGACAAGACTGCCTTTGCCGAGAGTCAGCTGGTGACCTTACGTAAGGGTAAGAGACCTGTAGAGGAGTATTGTTCTGACTTTAGGAAGTGGTGTGTAGCTTCTCAGTGGAATGACCCTGCCTTGAGGTGCCAGTTTAGATTGGGTCTGTCGAACGCCCTGAGAGACCTGCTAGTTAGCGATCCCTCTGCTCACTCCCTAGATCAGGTTATGGCTTTAGCGGTACGACTTGACCGACATCTCAGGGAACGACGACTCGAAAGTTTTTGTGCCTTCTCCTCTGACTCCCCCATGATGGCTCCCGAGGTTCCGTTGCTTCATTCTTCCACGGAAAACTCGGATGAACCTATGCAACTCGAGGCCTCCGTGTCCCCCCAACAACCTAGAGAGTTCCGCAGGAAGAATGGTCTCTGCTTCTACTGTGGGGATGACAAGCATCAAGTGAACAACTGTCCTGGGCGTAAGAATAAGCAGCCGGAAGAACTTCTGCTCCTAAGTGATCATCGGGGAGGTCACTTGGGCGCACAGGTATTTCCCGTAAAGATGAAACCTAACAAAATCTTGCTTCCCTTTCAGGTCTCTTTTGGTGGTAGGTCTGCTACCGGCAGTGCCTTCGTGGATTCAGGGTCTTCTGCTAATATTATGTCTGTGGAATTTGCTATGTCTCTAGCTATGCCATTGATTGATTTGCCTAAACCTGTCCCGGTAGTGGGTATCGACTCCACTCCTCTTGCTAATGGTTATTTTACACAGCATACCCCTGTTTTTGAACTCCTTGTTGGCTCCATGCATTTGGAGCAGTGCTCTGTACTGGTGATTAGAGATGAGCGAACTTATGAAAAGTTCGGTTCGGCTGGTTCGCCGAATTTCACGAAAAAGTTCGATTCGGACTGAACTAGTTCTGACCGAACCTGTAATTTCCGTGTGCCGAGCATGGTACTGTCCAGGGTGCTGAAAGAGTTAATAGGCTGCACTAACTCTTTCAGCAACCTTGACAGTACCATGCTCGACGCACGGAAAATAAAATTTTAATGTAATAAAAAAAAATTAAAAATACGTTCATACTTACATTCCTCCTGTCCGGCCTCCAGTGATGACGTTTCATCCATGTCGCCGCTGCAGCCAATCACAGGCTGTAGTGGCGGTCACGCACGTCACGTGACCGCCTCTGCAGCCAATCACAGGCTTCAGCGGCCTCTGCAGCCAATCACAGGGTTTGTTTGTAATCGGTTACCGTAGAGACACACATTGTGTTTTTAACTGGGCGTGTTTATGTGTATGACGCTGACCAATCAGTGACCAGTCAGCGTCAACATCTGCACGCTCTCCTGAAATATTCTGTGCTGCCGTGATCTCTCCTCTTACCATTACGTAGCTCTCAGTCTGTTACCTCTCCTCCACTCCTGTCCTCAATAACACCTTCACATGATTGGCAAGTCACCACCCCGCACAAGATCCGCAGGCTCATCTCCTGAAATACTCTGTGCTGCTGTGAACTCTGCTCTTACCATTACGTAGCTCTCAGTCTGTTACCTCTCCTCCACTCCTGTCCTCAATAACACCTTCACATGATTGGCAAGTCACCACCCCGCACAAGATCCGCACGATCATCTCCTGACATACTCTGTGCTGCCTTAAACTCTGTGGACAGGTCAGGATCCTGTTTCTTTTAAATGCTGCTGGGGAACCAGTTCGATCCACTATATAAGGCTGCGCCTCCATCCTCTTCTGCCCCAGTCACTTATTCCCAAGCACTGTAAACTTTCAGATTGGTTGCACTGTGAATATTCGGAGAACGTGATTGGTTTATGTGCAGGGTAATGAACATATAGACAAGCAGTGTCTCCTGACATCACTGGGACTCCTGCTCTGGGGAAGCCCCTGACATCATTGTCGATGTATGGACAGAGTCTTCCCCAGAGTCCCAGAGCAGAGCCTATCCTTGCACTCTGCCCGGGACTCTGGCTCTGGGGAAGCCCCAGACATCGTGTGTCCAAACATGGACACCGATGTCAGTGAATTCCACAGAGTCCCGGAGCAGAGCCGATACTAGCGCACTGTCGGGTCTCCGCTCTGGGGAAGACCCTGACACAATATCCATATATGGACAGCGATGTCAGGGATTTCCACAGAGTCTCGGAGCAGAGCCGATACTTGCGCTCTGCCCGGGACTCCGCTCTGGGGAAGATCCTGACACACTGTCCATATATGGACAGCGATGTCAGGGAATTCCACAGAGTCCCGGAGCAGAGCCGATACTAGCGCTCTGCCCGGGACTCCGCTCTGGGGAAGACCCTGACACACTGTCCATATATGGACAGCGATGTCAGGGAATTCCACAGAGTCCCGGAGCAGAGCCTATACTAGCACTCTGCACGGGACTCGGGCTCTGGGGAAGGCCAGACACCGCCCCAGTTGTTCATATGTGGACAGCGATGTCAGGGAATTCCAGAGTCTCGGAGCAGAGCCGATACTAGCGGCTCTGTGTCCCGCGGGCCGCAGATGACAGCCCCAGGGGCGGCATGCGGCCCGCGGCCCGCGTGCTTGAGACCCCTGATCTAGAGTGTCTAAAGTGCTAGAGGCATTCCTCTTGAATTTATGAACATTGGAGACGTCTCCTATGTTACACACTTAGGGCAGGTTCAGACATGGTGGAATTGCTGTGGAATTCCGCTGCAGACAATCCGCAGTGGAATTCTCCAGTGGCCGTTTTTTACATTTGTTTCTATACATTTTTAAGAAACTTAGTTCAGACTTGCGGAAAACTCTGCTGCAGACCATAGGCTGCAGTGCGGAATTTTCAGTCCGCAGCATGCACTGTCTGTTGCGGAGAAGAAGCGGATTTTCACTGCGTATTTCAGCCTTTGCAATGCAAAAACTGAAATCTGTGGCAAGTCCGCTGTGTTTTCTGCAACGTCTGAATTACCTGTCAAGTATGCAAATATTGGTGCAGATTCGTTGCGTAATTGCCCCGAATCTGCACTAACATTTGCAGCGGAAAAAACTCTGCCACGTCTGAACGTGCCCTTAGGGTATGCTCACACTGAGTTTTTTGCAGGCAGAAAATTCTGCCTGGAACAATCAGCTCCGGTTTTTTTGAAGTTGTTTTGCTCCACACGCGTTTTTTTGAGGCCTTATTTTTTAGCTATTTCTTCAACAGACAGAGGGAATAACCGCAAGCGTTTTTTGCCAAAAAACACTTAAAAAAAACGCGTAAAAAAACACGTTTATTTCCGTTTCCCAAAGCGGAAAACGCCTCAAGATAGGGCATGTCGCTTCATTTTCCCTCAAGAAGTTTTTTTTACTCGCAGGAAAAAAACACCTTCACCTCCCATTGAACAGGGCCTTAGTATAAGGCTATGTTCACACGCAAAAAGAAAAACGGCTGTAAAATACAGAGCTGTTTGCAAGGGAAAACAGCCTCTGATTTTCAGCCGTTTTTGAAACCACAAACGTTTTTTGATGCGTTTCTTGCGGCTGTTTTTTCAGCTGGTTTTCTATTGACACAATGTAAAACGACTCCAAAAACGGTTTAAGAAGTGACATGCACTTCTTTCTACGGGTTGTTTTTTTACGTGCCGTTTTTTCAAACGGCCATGTAAAAAAACACCCTGTTAGAACGAAACGCCATTTTTCCCACTGAAATCAATGGGCAGATGTTTGGAGGCGTTCAGCCTCCGTTTTTTCAGCCGTTTTTTGGGGGTGTTTACGGCCCGAAAAGCGGCTGAAAATAAGCAGTGTGAACATACCCATAGAGGCATTCCTCTCAAAATCAACAAGCATATGGAGGCTTTTCTCCTATGGTATAATACACACTTGGTGTTAGAGGCATTCCTCTATGGGTATGTGCACACGATAACTGCATTTACGTCTGAAATTACGGAGCTGTTTTCAGGAGAAAACAGCTCCGTAATTTCAGAAGTAATTGCATGTACTCGCGTTTTGCGAGGCGTCAATTACAGCCGTAATTTGGAGCTGTTCTTCATTGGAATCAATGAAAAACGGCTCAAATTACGTCTCAAGAAGTGTCCTGCACTTCTTTTGACGAGCCGTCTTTTTTACGCGTCGTCGTTTGACAGCGACGCGTAAATGACAGGTCATCGGCACAGTACGTCGGCAAACCCATTCAAATGAATGGGCAGATGTTTGCCGACGTATTGGAGCCGTATTTTCAGACGTAAATCGAGGCTTAAAACGCCTCGTTTATGTCTGAAAATAGGTCGTGTGAACTCAGCCTTAGAATCAGCAAACATGTTGAGGCATTTCTCTTACAGTATATTACACACTTAGTATTAGGCCTTATTCACACGGACGTGTCCGTTTTGCACGCGCAAAAAACGCTGCATTTTACGTGCGCAAAAGGTCCGTGTGTCATCAGCATATGATGCCTGGCTGCGTGATTTTCTTGCAGCCGGCATCATTATGACACTCTGTTTTTATGTTTACAAACAGAAAAGCACGTGGTGCTTTTCTGTTTTCATTCATTCTTTTTACTCCTGTTGCACGAATCACGCGCGATTTGCACACACCCATTGACTTCAATGGGTGCGTGCTGCGCGAAACATGGGCAAGTATAGGACATGTCGTGAGTTTTACTCAGCGCCCATACGCTGCGTGAAATTCCCTGACAGTCTGAACAGCCCCATTCACTTACATAGGTCCGTATAACACGTTCTTGTGAATAAGGCCTTAGAGATATTCCTCTCCGAATCAACAAACACATGGAGGCAGTTCCAGCCTTAGGATAGATTGCGCCCCGTGCGAAATTATCTTTCGGCGCCCCACCCCATCATAAAAAAGTATAATGCCCCCCACAGTATAATACCCTGTATAGTGCCCCCACACAGTATAATACTCCTTTAGTGACCCCATACTGTATAATAATAATATGATATATTATAACCCCTTCAATGGCACAGTATTTTGTCCTCTAATTGTGCCCACACAGTATTATGCCCCCTGTAATGCCCCTACACAGTATAATGTCCGCTTAGTGGCCTCCACACTGTATGATGCGCCCCTCCCCTGGCTGCCACACACAGCCCCCCTGTAGATTGTGTGATACAGCCTCCCTGTAGACCGTGCCATAAGCCCCCACCTCCCCTTGTAATCAGTGCCATACATCCCCCCACCTCCCCCTTGTACACCGTACCATACAGCCCCCCACCTCCCCCATGTAGACAGTGCCAAACAGCCCCCACCTCCCCCTTGTAGACAGTGCCCCCCCAAAAAAATTGTTTACTCACCTAGGCCCTGTTTCCACGACGAACTGAGCTGCTCCATGACCGGATCCTTGCATAGGCCGGCGTGATCCTGTAGCCTAGTTTCCCAACCTTTTCGGACTCGAGGCACCCCTGGAAAAAGCCAGCTACTCACAGTAAAATAACCATCAGCCCGCCACCCACAGTAAAATGACCATCAGCCCGCCACTCTCACTAAAATGACCATCAGCCCGCCACTCTCACTAAAATGACCATAGGCCCGCCACTCACAGATTCCCCCGTAGGTAGTGCCACACAAACCCCTGTAGATAGTGCCACAAAGCCCCTTGTAGGTAGTGCCACACATGCCCCTTTAGATAGTGCCACAAAGCCCCTTGTAGGTAGTGCACACAGGCTCCTGTAGATAGTGCCTCAAAGCCCCTTGTAGGTAGTGCCACACAGCCCCCTTGTGGGTAGTGCCACATAGTCCCTTTGTAGTTAATGCCACACAGCCCCTTGTAGATAGTGCCATAGTTTACATTACTTTAGAGGAAAAATGGGAAAAGTTATTTTTTTTAACTTTTAATTTTGTTTTATACATTACTAAAAACTTTATTAATCTTTTTTTTTGCACATTTTATTAGTCCCCCTAGGGTAATTGAACCAGCAATCGTTAGATCATTGACAGTATATTGTCATTTTTACAGAGACAGGGCATGACAGGAGATGAAGAAAGGCAGTCCATGACAACTATCGACACCTCGCGTTGCGGGGAGGGTGAGCTGTGAGCATCTAACATCTTAGATGCTGCGATTGAGATTGATCGCAGCATCTAAGGGATTAAACGGCCAGGAACAGCACACTCTCTGTTCCTGGCTATTAGTTCCGGCTACCTTTCATGACAAACCCTCTCTCTCCTCAGTCGGTGGTCCGAACGGTGGACCCCCTAGGACGCAACTGAACTGGCGGGCTGACGCTACGAGGTACACGGCGTACAGCTAATAGTCCAACAAAGTCCCGTCAACCCGACCGTTCCTTCTGTCTGCTCCTGCCCCAACAAGCTTCATATATAACAGTTCTATGCAAGGTTACATGCGGTGCTTCATCAGTAACAGTTCCATGCAGGGTTACATGCGGTGTTTTAGCAATAACAGTTCCATGCAGGGTTACATGCGGTGTTTTAGCAATAACAGTTCCATGCAGGGTTACATGCGGTGTTTTAGCAATAACAGTTCCATGCAGGGACCCTGGCGCGATTACGGAGGTTGCGAGCAGGGTACTAGGCCTGATTCAGGCTACAACAGCCGCGGTAGTGTAAGGCTAGTCTTTCACGTACTGGGTAACCAGGGTAGGCACGGACCGTACTACGCTTGGAGAGCGGCTAACGGGACTTTGCATGGGGAGGCCTGAGGGTTCTAGTTAGGCTACGTGTGTGTGTGGCTGGTACCTGTAGTGGATGCTGATGCTCCACTCTTCTCTTGCTCAGGCAGTCCTCCGTTTGGTGCACTCCTGTCGTTCTGTCCCACTGCAGGGAGGCACGTTCCTCCTCTCAATCTCCTCCTGCTGCCACACTGTCAACCCTCTTGTCTTCAGCTGCGAATCCAGCAGCCTCTACCGCCTCTCCTCTTTCTCTCTAACACTCGGCTCCTCTCTGCTCCTTCCTCCTGTTCCCTTGTTCCTTCCCGTCCTGCTCCTTCTTCACCCACACCGCTCTGCTCCTCCCTCCTCCTCTTTCGCGCCACTCTCCGCTCCGCCCCTCTTGTTTGCCGCGCTTCCCCTCCTCCTTCCAGTCTCGCCGCGTGAGAGTTCGGCGCAGGCGTCATGGCTGTCGGCAGTGCGGCCATTGCCATGACGCCCAAGACGCTCCTTCGTCCGGAGCTGCAGCCACTTCAGCCGCCCGACAGCCCGTGTCCCTGTACTGTCCTCCGGAGAGAGGTAAGTAGGGACGCACCCTTACAAATCTGCATCAAATCTGCAGTGGATCCACACACGGCAGTTTTTTTTGCAAAAATGTTTGCAGCTGAAAATTTGTTGCATTCATCTGAATGAAACTTACATAAACTCATGCACCTGCTGTAGAAACAACCACATTCAGTTAAATAGAACTGATAGACTATGTTTATAAATCACGTAAAAATTCCTCTGTAAATAGGGCTAAAAATCTGCATAAAAATCCGCAATGAAATCCTCATGTACTTCATTCTTGATTTTGGTGTGGAAGTTAGTTGTGGATTTTCATTCCTTGCTTTGAAATGAATGAAATCCGAAAAGAAAATCTGCAACATTTCTGCAACAGATAGGGCATGCTGCGGATTAAAAAATCTGCAGCAAGCCTAAAATGTTCCGCAGATTTTTTACACTCTGAGTAATAACATTGTAGTGTACTTTGTTGGAGAATTTCGGTGGGAATTTCGCAACAGAAATTACGCAACAGATATGCGATGTGTGAATGTAGCTATAGTCACAAAAGCAGAAGGAGAGACCCTGATAGTTGGCGGGTGCATAATCAATATATACAACTGGATGCCAACCGGCAAAATAAGCCCTCTTTTTCCAATTTATCATGAACAGTTCAATTATAAATCTTTATTAAGCTATATAAGCAAATAAAAAACAAAACACATAAATGGATTAAAATAACCATGCATGCTGCTAGAGAAGATCTGCATAGTGCGATCACAAATAATACATATGGCGGTAGGTACTCAAGGTAATAGTACCTAAAGTGGCAGCGGCTGCAGGACGCTGTACCTACACTAAATGCCCAGTAACAAGAAGTCTAGCAACAAGGCATGTATTTAAAATTCAAAAAAGCCCCCCCCCCATCATGTTTCGCTACATATGTAGCGTCCTCAGGGGTACAGGGGATATTTTCAGTCGCAGAAATTTTTGCAACAAAATCTGCTGCGTGTGAACCCACTCTTAGGGCATAACCAGACGTGGCGGAGTTCTGCATACACTGTCCGCATCAATGCGTTGCAGATTCTGTTGAGGCTCTGCCTAAAATCGGCATTAAATTGATGCGGACTAGCCGTTGCGTATTGAGGTGAAAGTACTTCTCTTCTCTCTATCAGTGCAGGATAGAGAGAAGGGACAGCCCTTTCACTAGTAAAAGTAACAGAAATTCTTACTTACCCGGCCGTTGCCTTGGTGACGCGTCCCTCTCTTGACATCCAGCCCGACCTCCCTGGATGACGCGGCAGTCCATGTGACCGCTGCCAGGGCCGGCATCAGGGGGGTATTAGGAGTACTGATGTGAGGGGCCCGGCCAAACCTAATTGAAAGGGGGGCCCGGCAGCTGCCGCGACTTGCCTTTGGTAGAAAAAAAACAGGCCCCCCCCTCGTCATGGGGGCCGTCAAACACCGCCCGCCCGCGCGACCGATCGCGCGCACCCGCAAACTCCCGCACGTGCGCACTCGCGAGCAAGCATCCACGAACGCACGCACTCGCGAATGCCCGTGCACCCGCGAATAACCGGAAGCGCGCACCCGCTACAGCGCGCACCCGCTACAGCGCGCACCCGCGATCGCCCACCTGCGCGCCCGGGCGCGCAACCACGAACGAATGGCATGCAGCCGCGGACACACATGGACACAACTTACATGGAGCCTGGCTGGAGGTGAAGGACTGGACGTCTGGACCGAAGACATCACCTGGAAGACATCGCCTGACGAGGACTGGAGTGGGAGCCAGCAGCTCTTTTGACACAGTGAGTAAAGTGTCTCAAAGTGCTGTTTAAGTATGGCCCTGTTCACACAGAGTATTTTGCATGCAGAAAAAAATCTGCCTCAAAATTCCTTAAATAATTTTGAGGCAGATTTTGACCTGCCCACACTATCATGCCACGTTTTTTTTGCTGCGTTTTTTGCCTGCGGCGATTGACGACAGCAGACAAAAAACGCAGCGAAAAATGCATTTTCTGCCTCCCATTGATTTCGATGGGAGGTCAGAGGTGGAACAGCGGCAAGAAAGGACGTGCTGCTTTTTCTTTTTTCCGCGACTGGCTCCCATTGATTTCAGATTAAATCAATGGGAGGCGGTTTTCTCAAAGTGGTGCTTTTCTGTTTACAAACATACAGAGTGTCATAATGATGGCGGCTGCGCGAAAATCACAAATGAGAATAAAAAAAGGCACTTTTTTTAAATTTATAAAAAAGTTTAGACTTGCCCCGGCCGTAGTCCTGGTGACGCGATCCTCTATTCTTAGTGTAGCCCAGCCTCCTGTCATGACGTTTTAATCCCATGTGGCTGCTGCAGCGGTCACATGGTCTACAGCGTCATCCCAGGAGGCGGGGATACGTTCAGAAGAGAGAGATGCATCACCAGGACTATGGCCGGGGCAAGTCTAAACTTTTTTATAAATTTAAAAAAAGTGCCTTTTTTTTTTCTCATTTGTGATTTTTGCGGCAGAACCGCAGCATTTCCGCCACAGAGGAGCAGCGATTCCACAGAATAAATTGACATGCTGCGGCTTAAAAAGCCACACTGCAGGTCAATTTTTTTTGCAGTGTGTGGATGAGATTTGTTCAAATCTCATCCACTCTGCTGCGACTGTAATACGCTGCGGAATTTCCACAATAAAATGTGTTGCATAAAAATCCGCAGTGTTCATGCCTAGTGTGTTCCTACCCTAAGGCCGGATTTACACAAGCGTGTGCTTTTTGCGTGCGCAAAAAACGTGGCGTTTTGTGCATGCAAAAGGTCCATAACGGCTCCGAGTGTCAGCAGCGTATGATGCGTGGCTGCGTGATTTTCACGCAGCCGCCATCATTGTGACACTCTGTTTGTATGTTTGTAAACAGAAAAGCACGTGGTGCTTTTCTGTTTTCATTCATAGTTTATACTGCTGCGGAAGTGCTGGGTGTGATTTTCACGCACCCATTGACTTCAATGGGTGCGTGATGCGCGAACAATGCACAAATATCGGACATGTCGTGAGTTTTACGCAGCGGACACACGCTGCGTGAAAATCACTGACAGTCTGAACGGCCCCATAGAGTAACATAGGTCCGTGCGAGGCGCGTGAAATTCACGCGCGTTGCACGGATGTATTACACATTCGTCTGAATAAGCCCTAACAATAAGGCCCAGTTTTTGGGCCTTGATATTGACTCGGACACTGCGTCAGAATCAGCACCAAACAACTTCCAAATCCGCCTCCCATTGATTTAATCTGAAATCAATGGGAGCCAGTCGCGGAAAAAGAAAAAGCAGCACGTCCTTTCTTGCCGCTGTTCCACCTCTGATCTCCCATTGAAATCAATTGGAGGCAGAAAATGCATTTTTCGCTGCGTTTTTTGTCTGCTGTCCTCAATCGCCGCAGGCAAAAAACGCAGCAAAAAAACGCAGCAAGATAGTGTGGGCAGAATCTGCCTCAAAATTCGGTGCGCGGTTCCAGGCGGTCGCAGGTGCGCGCGCGGGCGGTCGCGGGAGCGTGCGCGCTCGCGGACGCTCGCGAGTGCACACGCGCGGGAGTTTGCGGTTGCGTGCGATCGGTCGTGCGGGCGGGCGGTGTTTGACGACCCCCAGGACGAAAGGGGGTCCCGCAGCTCACGACATTCTTTTGGTGAAAAAATTTGGCCCCATTGCAGGGGCCTGTTTTTTTTCTACCAAAGGCAAGTCGCGGCAGTTGCCTGGCCCCGCTTTCAATTCGGTTTGGCCGGGCCCCTGACATCAGTACCCCTAATACCCCCCTGATGGCAGCCCTGGGTAGCATGATATAGTGCTGGACGGAGTACCGTTAACAGGCGGTGCCATGGTAGGGGGCCCCAGAAAAGTTAGCTGTATGGGGCCCTGAAATTCCTGATGGCAGCCTGTGATTGGCTGCAGCCGTCACTTGGACTGAAACGTCATCCCGGGAGGCCGGACTGGAGGAAGAAGCAAGGAGTTCTCGGTAAGTAGGAACTTCTATTTTTTTTACAGGTTGCTGTATATTGGGATCGGTAGTCACTGTCCAGGGTGCTGAAACAGTTACTGCAGATCGTTTAACTCTTTCAGCACCCTGGACAGTGACTATTTACTGACGTCGCCTAGCAACGCTCCCGTAATTACGGGTGCACACACGTAGTCACCCGTAATTACGGGAGCCCCATTGACTTCCTCTGTCTGGCTGTAGACCTAGAAATAAATAGGTCCAGCCAGAATGAAGAACTATCACGTTCGTAAAACCAATACGCAACGCAACACACATAACATCTGCAGACTTCATTGCGGAATTTTGACTCTCCATTGAACTCAATGGAGAAATTCCGCAATGAGTCCGCAACAAGTCCGCTACACGTCCGCAACAGCCAGTGTATGCTGCGGACACCAAATTCCGCACCGCAGCCTATGCTCCGCAGCGGAATTGTCCGCAACGTGTAAACGAATGTAACTAAAAAGCTGTGGAAAGCAATGGAGAAACGTGTGCGCTGCGGATTTCCGCAGCGGACTGTCCGCTGCGGAATTCCAGAGCAATTCCGCCACGTCTGGTCATGCCCTAAGGGCATGGCCAGACGTGGCGGAATTGCCCTGGAATTCCGCTGCGGCCAGTCCACTGCGGAAATCCGCAGCGGACATTTTCTCCATTGGTTTCTACACCTTTTTAGTTAGGTTCATGCACACATGGCGGAAAACTCCGCTGCGGACCATAGGCTGCGGTGCGGAATTTGGTGTCCGCAGCATACACTGGCTGTTGCGGACTTGTAGCAGACTTGTTGCGGACTCATTGCGGAATTTCTCCATTGACTTCAATGGAGATTCAAAATTCCACAATGAAATCCGCAGATGTTATGTGTGTTGCGTTGCGTATTGGTTTTAAGAAAAGGATATTTCTTCATTCTGGCTGGACCTATGTATTTCTAGGTCTACAGCCAGACTGAGATTAAATGTTTTATAAGAAAGCAAGAAGTACTCTTCACCTGAATACGCAACGGCTAATCCGCATCAATTTCCTGCACATTTTAGGCAAAGCCGCAACAGAATCTGCAATGCAGATTATGTGCGGCATTGATGCGGACAGTGTCGGCAGAAATACACCACGTCTGGCCATGCCCTTACAGGTCCATCTGGTCCTGCTTACAGCTATAATTTCTCACAGTGTTCAGTGCAGGCAATCAGCAAAAAAACAAACACATTTTTTTCCCCTTTACAAATGTGAACAAGGGAATAATATAATGGAATGTTTTTTTTAAAAAAAAGATATAAAATGGATATTGCTAGATGCTTAATGACCTGTCCTATATAATTATGATGTTATTTATCCCACACTGTGCCATAAAAATAAACGTAGAAAACCATTTAAAAAAAGTAATATATACCCCAAAATGGTGCCAATGAAAACACCAACTGTTCCTGCAAAAAAATTCCCCCATGAAGCTACGTCAATGCAGACATAAAAATGTCAGGACTCCTGAAATAATTTTTTAACAAACTGTATAAATTGTACCGCATGGTTAAAGCTATAAACGCAAATCCCAAAAAACAAAGGCTGAATTGCTGGTTTTTTTTTCAATTCCCCGCCAAAATAACAATAAGGGCACGTTCAGACATGGCAGAATTTTTCCACTGCAAATGTTGCTGCAGATTCACGGCAATTACACAAATAATCTGCAGCAACATTTGCATATTTTACAGGTAATTCAGACATGGCGGATATCACTGCGGACTTGCCGCAGATTTCAGTTTTTGCATTGCAAAGGCTGAAATCTGCAGTGAAATTCCGCTGCTTCTCTGAAACAAAATGAGCATGCGGCGGAGGGAAAATTCTGCACCGCAGCCTAAATTCTGCACAGTTATTTTCTGCAACGTCTGAACTAAGTTTCCTGAAAATGGATAGAAACAAATGTAAAAAACGGCTGCTGCAGAATTCCACTGTGGACTGTCCGCAGTGGAATTCAACAGCAATTCCGTCACGTCTGAATGTGCCCGAACAAGTATTCAATACATTATACATACCCCAAAATAGAGGCATTAAAAGATACAACTCGTCCTGCAATAAACAAGCCTTCGTATCGCTACTTTGACAGAAAAATAAAAGCGGAAATGAAAAGACAGAAAACAAAAATTGGTGTGTCCTTAAAGGGTTATTCCCATCTCAGATAATTATGGCATATCCATAGAATATTCCATAAATGTTTGATGAGACCTGCACCTATATTGAGAATGAGAGTCATCTGCTCCACATCTAGCATGGTGAGGCAGCCGCAGGCCGCTATTAAAGCTGGGGCATAAGTGGTGAGGTAGCCACAAATGTGCTCGTCTCTCCATTCTGTTCTATGAGAGATACGGAAACAGTGGTGCAGCACTGGTTCGGCTGTTTCTGTAACTCCCATTAAACAGCGCGTTTTCATAGTCCCTGGTTTTGGCTTTCAAATACTGATGCAAAATACAGACCTGACGTGGTGTCTAAAATATAATCTAATAAAAAGAAGACGCCAAAATTCTTTAGGTGCTCCTTTGCTTCTGAGGCCCGTGCTTCAGTCCATTAGCACACTAGGGCTACATGTGGGGTATTTCTAAAAACTGCAGAATCTGGGTAATAAGTATTGAGTTGCATTTCTCTTGTAAAACCTTCTGTGTTACAGAAAAAAAAACTAAATTCTTAAAAAAAAAATGAAATTGGTAAATTTCACCTCTACTTTGCTTTAATTCGCCTAAAAGGTTAAGAAACTTTCTAAATACTGTTTTGAATACTTTGTGGGGTGCAGTTTCTAAAATGGAGTGATTTATGTGGGATTTTTAATTTATAAGGCCCTCAAAACAACTTCAGAACTGAACTGGTTCATGAAAATGTGGGAAATTGCTGCTAAAGTTCTAAGCCTTGTAAGCTCCTAGAAAATAAAAGGATGTTCAAAAAACAATGCAAACATAAAGTAGATATGTGGGAAATGTTAACTAGTCACTATTTTGGTGTAGTATTACTATCGGTTTTACAAGAAGATACATTTAAATTTAGAAAAATTCTAAGCTTTGCAAATTTTCTCGAAATTTTGGTATTTTTCACAAATAAATATTGAATTTATCGACAAAATTTTTTCGCTAACATAAAGTCCAATATGTCACGAGAAAACGATCTCAGAGTCGCTTGGATAGGTAAAAGCATTCCGGAGTTATTACCACATAAAATGACATGTCAGATTTTAAAAATAAGGCTCTGTCAGGAAGGTCAAAAGTGGCTACAACGGGAAGGGGTTAAATTGAAATGCTGTAGATTTGAAAGTCGCACCCACCGCAGAACACTTTCTGCACAACTTTTCTGCAATTTATTTCTGCAGTATGGGCTAGAGATTCGCAAAATCTCATCCACTTTGCAGCCACTGTAAATGCTGCAGAATTTCTGCACAGAATTGTATTGCATAAATTCCACAGTGTTTACGCTGTTTGTGAACTTAGCTTGAGTCTCACTTCCATATTTTTTGCATCGTGGACTTATATTTTCACATACATGTGTGATCGCTGGCATTGATAGGGAGAACGGGGGACTGAAAGTCCCCTGAAGTTCTCCATCACAAACCTCGGACTTCCGGGGTCTGTGTCGGCAGCTCTGTATAAATGAATGGAGCGCCGGTCGCGCTTGTGCGTATGCGTGACCAGCGCTCCTTTCATTTTTATTGAGCTGCGCAGACGCCGGAAGTCAGAGGTTAGTCATGGAGAACTTCAGGGGAATTTCGGTCCCCCGTTCTCCTTATCAGTGCCAGCGATCACACATGTATCCCCTATCCTGTGGATAGGGGATACATGTCTTTTGTAGGACACGCTGTAGGTCGCATTTTTTTTGGGAGGGGGGACGCTGTATGGCGTTCCCTACAGGGAGGGCTGTATGGCGTTCCCTACAGGGGGGGGCTGTATGGCGCGTTCCCTACAGGGGGGCTGTATTGCGTTCCCTACAGGGGGGCTGTATGGCGTTCCCTACAGGGGGGGATGTATGGCGTTCTCTACAGGGGAGGGCTGTATGGCGTTCTCTACAGGGGAGGGCTGTATGGCGTTCTCTACAGGGGGGCTGTATGGCGTTATCTACATTGGGGGCTGTATGGCGTTAGCGCCATACAGCCACCTCTGTAGATAACGGCATACAGCCCCCCTGTAGATAACGCCAAACAGCCCCCTCTGTAGATAACGCCATACAGCCCCCACTGTACAGAACGCCATACAGCCCCCCCTGTAGGGAACGCCATACAGCCCCCCCTGTAGATAACGCCATACAGCCCCCTCTGTAGATAACGCCATACAGACCACCCTGTAGATAACGCCATACAGACCCCCCTGTAGATAACGCCATACAGACCCCCCTGTAGATAACGCCATACAGCCCCCACTGTAGAGAACCTTGCTGATTTTGTAAGTTTGCCCACTGTCAAAGACATGAACAGTCTAGAATTTTTAGGCTAGGTTAATTTTACCAGTGAGAGATAGATTATATAAAAAAGAAAAAAGAAAATCACATTGTCAAAATTATATATATTTATTTGCATTGTGCACAGAGAAATAAGTATTTGATCCCTTTGGCAAACAAGACTTAATACTTGGTGGCAAAACCCTTGTTGGCAAGCACAGCAGTCAGACGTTTTTTGTAGTTGATGATGAGGTTTGCACACATGTTAGATGGAATTTTGGCCCAATCCTCTTTGCATATCATCTGTAAATCATTAAGATTTCGAGGCTGTCGCTTGGCAACTCGAATCTTCAGATCCCTCCATAAGTTTTCGATGGGATTAAGGTCAGGAGACTGGCTAGGCCACTCCATGACCTTAATGTGCTTCTTTTTGAGCCACTGCTTTGTTGCCTTGGCTGTATGTTTCGGGTCATTGTCGTGCTGGAAGACCCAGCCACAAGCCATTTTTAATGTCCTGGTGGAGGGAAGGAGGTTGTCACTCAGGATTTGACGGTACATGGCTCCATCCATTCTCCCATTGATGCGGTGAAGTAGTCTTGTGCCCTTAGCAGAGAAACACCCAGAAAACATAATGTTTCCACCTCCATGCTTGACAGTGGGGACGGTGTTCTTTGGGTCATAGGCAGCATTCCTCTTCCTCCAAACACGGCGAGTTGAGTTAATGCCAAAGAGCTCAATTTTAGTCTCATCTGACCACAGCACCTTCTCCCAATCACTCTCAGAATCATCCAGATGTTCATTTGCAAACTTCAGACGGGCCTGTACATGTGCCTTCTTGAGCAGGGGGACCTTGTGGGCACTGCAGGATTTTAATCCATTACGACGTAATGTGTTACCAATGGTTTTCTTGGTGACTGTGGTCCCAGCTGCCTTGAGATCATTAACAAGTTCCCCCCGTGTAGTTTTCGGCTGAGCTCTCACCTTCCTCAGGATTAAGGATACCCCACGAGGTGAGATTTTGCATGGAGCCCCAGATCGATGTCGATTGACAGTCATTTTGTATGTCTTCCATTTTCTTACTATTGCACCAACAGTTGTCTCCTTCTCACCCAGCGTCTTACTTATGGTTTTGTAGCCCATTCCAGCCTTGTGCAGGTCTATGATCTTGTCCCTAACATCCTTAGGAAGCTCTTTGGTCTTGCCCATGTTGTAGAGGTTAGAGTCAGACTGATTAATTGAGTCTGTGGACAGGAGTCTTTTATACAGGTGACCATGTAAGACAGCTGTCTTTAATGCAGGCACCGAGTTGATTTGGAGCGTGTAACTGGTCTGGAGGAGCCTGAACTCTTAATGGTTGGTAGGGGATCAAATACTTATTTCTCTGAGCACAATGCAAATAAATATATATAATTTTGACTATGTGATTTTCTTTATTTTTTTTTATATAATCTATCTCTCACTGGTAAAATTAACCTAGCCTAAAAATTCTAGACTGTTCATGACTTTGACAGTGGGCAAACCTACAAAATCAGCAAGGGATCAAATACTTATTTCCTCCACTGTATGTACATATATATATATATATATATATATATATATATATATATATATATATATATATATATATATATATGTGTGTGTGTGTGTGTGTGTGTGTGTGTGTGTGTATTTTAAACTTAGAACTAAATGATATTTGCCAAGATTTTAGGATTCGTTCACATCTGCGTCGGGACTCCGTTCATGGGTTCCGTCTGACCTTTTCGTCAGGGGAACCCATGAACGGAATCCAAACTGAAACAAACGGAAACCATAGGTTTCTGTTTGCATCACCATTGATTTCATTTCAAAGGTGAAGGATCCGGTGCAATTGGTTTCCGTTTGTCACTGTTGTGTAAGGGTTTCGTTGTTTTGATGGAATCAATACAGTAGTCGACTATGCTTTTTCCAATTAAAATTGTTTATTTTAGACTTTTTTTCCTTATGCTTTTATTGTATCCATCAATCCCTCCACTGGTCTCACCATCCCACACAGTCTTCACAACACATTACTTAGATCCTTTCCAGAGCATGTTTACATATTTCCCTATCTTAAATGTCATATTACCCCTATAATTCCCTAAAAGCTTTTATTCCCTCCTCCTTAATTACTTGGGAAGTTTTTTATATATACCCTACCATTTCCAAAACATTTCCTCCCTTATTAACGGGATTTTTTAATTGGTTTAGCTTAATTCTGGGTTGCAACCGTACGAGGCTATTTACCACTACATACAACATTTTTGGTAACAATATAATTTTGATTAGTGCAACCCTTGCCATCAACACTTAGATTTAGCTTTTTGCAAACCTTAAAGGGGTTACCCCAGAATTAAAAATATCACCTATCCACAGGATAGGTAATAATTATCTGATTGCTGAGGGTCCCAAGCTGGAACCCTATCGATTGTGAGAGCAGGGGTCTCAAACCCCTTGTTTCTCCTCACTGCACCATCGTAGTGAGGAGAAGCTTGAATGGAGCAGCAGTCAAGCATACTCCTGCCTCCGCTGTATTCGGCTGTTTCCGTCATTCCCATAGACTTTTAAAGAAGCGCCAGAGCGCCGCTTCGTTCAGTGTGCGCTTCACTTTGGTCGAGCAGTGAGGAGGAACAAGGAGTTCAGGACCACCATTCTTGTGATCGGTGGGGAACCCAGCGGTAGGGGCCCCCAGCGATCAGACAATTATCACCTATTCTGTGGATAAGTGATAATTGTCAATTCTGGTAATACCCCTTTAACCTTAGAAATAATCTCCATAGTGGGGAAATGTTTGTTGATAAATTTATACCCACATATTAAAAGGACGGTCACTCTGGTTTTATTTGGAATTTAGGACTTAGGATACTGTTTAACTTATTAATAGGGACCATTACCAATTTCTGCCGGTTAATTTTGAATCCTGACAGGTCCCAAAGTTTATCAAATATATTGAAGATCGGCCCAATTGACTTATAGGAACTTCAACATGATGTTCAGTGTCCCTCATGTTAATGTGATCTATAATACATTCAGTGATTCAATATTAACAAGTCTCGTATTCCCCAAGACAACTTTGCATGTTAACTATCTGTAAATATCTAAAACAAATATTTTACTTTTGACAAAGTAGCTGTCTCACCATACCATTATATTGTCACAATGCCCCATAAAAGGTTACAGTAAAAATAATTCAAGTATGAAACAAATCATCTACAAAGCAGCTTGTTAACAGACATTGCTTCCGATGTTTGCATTCCATTGTAAACTAATCCTGCACCACCACTCCCCGCTGACATATATTTTACAATGAATTTATGCCCAGTCGACATTGTTATGCAAATATTATTTATATGTACATGATAAAATATTTAACACAGGCTCATCTACAGTGTTATTATAGGTTGTTGCACACAGTTTGAGCCGCAGTTTTGATTAACATAATAAATCATGATATAAGATATTTTTGGAACAATCTAAATGATTTGTTTTCTAATATTAAATCTTTATGATAGGAACACCCCCAAATATCACTAATAATCACTCAGATTATTTCATATCAGTGGCTAAAGAGAAACCAAATGAAAATGATTGTCCTGATTTATGTAAATAAAATGTAAACCCTAAGTCTGGGTTTCCACATAGTGTAAATGCTGCGGAAATTCCGCACTGGAATTCTGTACAGAAAATCCACATAATTTGCAGTAGCAGCAAAGTGGAAGAGATTTTGAACAAATCTCATCCACACGCTATGGAAAAAAAATCCACTGAGAAAACATTTATAAATTAACCTGCGGTGCGGTTTTTTAATCTGCTGCAGAATCGTTGCATCTTTGTTTTCCCCCTGTTTTCCCCATTGAATGGGGAGATAAAACCTGCAACAAATAGCAAATGATCGCTGCTAGTCCGCTGTAATAGATCTCAAATCTGAAAAACAAAACCTATTTTATTGTTTCACTTTAATTAAAAAGTCTATACTTACCCTCCCATAGCAGCGGCTCCTTTTCTTCCGGGGCTGTTCTCAGTGCAGTCCAGCCTCCTGGGTTGATGACTCATTCCATGTGTATGCTACGGCCAATCACAGGCTGTAGCTGTCACATGGGCAGCAGAGTCATCCTAGCAGGCCGGACTGCATGGAGAATAGAGGGACTCGTCGCTCTGGCAATGTCAGTGAGTTAAGTTTTTGTTTTTTTTAGTTTGTTTTTTTCTCCAGCTCTGTTTTCCGTGGCGGTGATTCCAGAGGAAAATCTGTACCACAATTTGGTGCGTTTTTTTATCTGGAATTCCCTGCGAGTTCTAGGTCTTATTCACTGCGTACTCTTAGGCTGGGTTCACACTACCTATTTTCAGGCGTAAACGAGGCGTTTTACGCCTTGAAATACGTCTGAAAACAAGCCTCGAATACGTCAGCAAACATCTGCCCATTCATTTCAATGGGTTTGCCGATGTTCTGTGCTGACGACCTGTCATTTTCCGCGTCGCTGTCAAAAGACGGCGCGTAAAATAACAGTGTCGTCAAAGAAGGGCAGGACACTTCTTGGGACGTAATTTGAGCCGTTTTTCATTGACTTCAATGAAGAACAGCTCCAAATTACGGCCGTAATTGTCGCCTCGCGAAATGCGAGTACGAGCAATTACGTCTGAAATGCAGGAGCTGTTTTCTCCTGAAAACAGCTCCGTAATTTCAGCCGTAATTTTCGTTATCGTGTGCACATATTCTTAGACACAGCATGTCCGACCTGTGGGAACTAACTATTAGGTCTCTTTCTCACAGCAGTATTCAGGTTGAAGAGGTCTTGTGGTACCAAAACAAAGAAAACACCTCAAAAACTACCGCATTTTGGAAACTACACCCACAAGGAATTCATCTAGGGGTGTAGTGAGCATTTTGAACCCACATATGTTTCATAGATTTTATTAGAATTTGGACGTGAAAATGAACATTTTTCCAATAAGATGTCGTTTTAGTTAAAAAAAAAAATCTCTTTCCACAAGGAATAAAAAGAAAAAGCCCCGCAATATTTGTAAAGCAACTTCTCCAGAGTACGTGAATGCCCTATATGTGGTCATAAACTCCTGTTTGAGCACAAGGCAGGGCTTAGAAGGGAAGAAACGCCATTTGGCTTTTAGAGCGCAGATTTTGCTGGATTGGTTTCTGAGCACCATGTCGCATTTGCAAAGCCCCTGAGGTACCAGTACAGTGGAAACTCCCCAAAAGTGACTCCATTTAGGAAACTACACCCCTTGAGGAAATAATCTAGGGTGTAGTGAGCATTTTGACCCCACAGGTGTTTCATAGTTTTTATTAGAATTGGGCAGTGAAAATAAAAAAAACTCATTTTTTCAATAAAGTATAGCTTTAACTCAAAATGTTTCATTTTCTTAACAAATAAAAGGAGGAAAAAATAACCCCAACATTTGAAAGGCAATTTCTCCCAAGTACGGCAATATGCCATATGTGGGCATAAACTGCAGTTTGGGTACACAGCAGAGCTTAGAAGGGAAGGCTCGCTATTTGGTTTTTGGAGCGCATACTTTGCTGGATTGGTTTCTGGGCACCATGTCACTTTTGCAAAGCCCCTGTGGGACCAAAACAGTGGAAACTCTGCAAAGTCACTCCATTTAGGAAACTACACCCCTTGAGGAATTCATTTAGGGGTGTAGTGGGCATTTTGACCCCACAGGTGTTTCATAGACTTTATTAAAATTGGAAAATAAAAAAAATCCAATAAGACGCAGCTTTAGCTCAAAAGTTTTCATTTTCCCAACAAATGAAAGGAGAAAAAGCACACCAACATTTGAAAAAAAATTCTCTCGAGTACGGTAATACCGCATATGTGGTCATAAACTGCTGTTTGGGCACATGGCAGGACTCAAAAGGGAAGAAGCGCCATTTGACTTTTGAAGTGCAGATTTTGCTGGATTGGTTTCTGGGCGCTATATCGCATTTGCAAAGCCCCTGTGGGACCAAAACAGTGGAAACCCCCCAGAAGTGACTCCATTTTGGAAACTACACACCTCAAGGTTTTCACCTAGGGGTGTAGTGAGCATGTTAACCCTGCAGGTGTTTTTCAGAAATTAGTGTGCACTCGATGTTGTAGTTTGAAATTGGGAATTTTTCCATAGATATATTGTGCCGGCATGAAAAGACAGCTCTCTAATTATTATGCTGTGTTTCGCGGTTTAAGAAACACCCTACATGTGGCCCTAATCTTTTGCCTGGACTATTGACAGGTCTCAGGAGTGAAAGAGTACCATGCGAAATTGAGGCCTAATTTGGTGACATACAAAGAATTGGTTCACAATTGCAGAGTCTCTGATGTGAAATAATTAAAGAAACCCCTGAGAAGTGACCCCATTTTGGAAACTGCACCCCTTAAGGCATTTATTAAGGGGTGTAGTGAGCATTTTCACGACACAGGTCTTTTCCATAAATGAATGCGCTGCGGATGGTGCAAAGTAAAAATAGAAATTTTTCCCTAGATGTGACATTTCAGTGGCAAATATGTTGTGTCACAGGAGACACACACCCTAAAAATTGTTAAAAGAGTTCTCCCTGGTTTGGCGATGCCATATATGTGGAAGTAAACGGCTGTTTGGGCACACTGTAGGGTTCAGAAGGGAGGGAGCGCCATTTGGCTTTTGGAGCGTGGATTTTGCTTGGTAGTAGTTTTGTTTCGAGTTTTAATGGTATTTTAATTTATAATGTGGGGTACGTGTAAGCTGGGCAGAGTACATCACGGGCATAGTCAGGTGGTATAATAATGGGGTAAAATAAACCATAGATGTGTGTTACGCTGTGAAGCAATCCTTTCTGCACAGGCCAGTGTCGCACTGATAAATGGTGTTGTTTCTTATCCCCCTTTTGGTCCACACCTTTGCAGTTTGGGGAATTTTGCTGGGAAGTGTTGCCCTGGTATAATACGGGCACCCTCGCTTCCAGCAGATATGTTTGGGTCCTACCCTTCCTGGTTCCCTAATTTTAGTGCCTTGATATATCGCCTTTTGAAACAGAAGAAATGTTCCCCTCGGACCTGCACAACTGCATATTTTTTATTTGATGTCTTATTGGAGCCTTAACTAATTTTATTTTTTCATAGACATAGAGGGCTGTTTTTTTTGGTGGATGAGCTATAGCTATTATTGGTACAATTTTGGGATACATGCGACTTTTTGGTCAGTTTTTATCCTTTTTTTTTGGGAGGCCAGGTGACCAAAAAACAGCAATTCTAGTATAGTTTTTTTTTTTTTTCATATAGCGTTCAGCACGCATTATAAATTACCCATTATTCTGTGGGTCAGTACGATTCCGGCGATACCAAATTTATAGCACTTTTTTATGTTTTACAACTTTTTGCACAATAAAATTACTTTTGTAAAAAGAATGTATTTTTTCTGTCGCCATGTTGTAAGAGCCATAACTTTTTAATCTGAGCTGTACGAGGGCTAGTTTTTTGCGAGACAAGCTATAGTTTTTATAGGTACCATTTTTGGATACATGCGACTTTTTGATCACTTTTTTTATTTAAATTTGGAAGACGAAGTGACCAAAAAACA
Organism: Rhinoderma darwinii; assembly: GCF_050947455.1. Classification (NCBI taxonomy): domain Eukaryota; kingdom Metazoa; phylum Chordata; class Amphibia; order Anura; family Rhinodermatidae; genus Rhinoderma; species Rhinoderma darwinii. The sequence goes on along the minus strand of NC_134687.1, from coordinate 126,666,775 downwards.
GCAATTCTGGCAATTTTTTTAGTTTTTTTTAATGGCGTTCACTGCGCATGGGGATCACGTTGATGGGGTGCCAGTGGCTAAAAACCCCTCAAATGCTGCGGTCCTGGCCGTTACATCAGGGTGTCAGCTTTAACATATTGCTGGCACCCGGCAGTGATGGTGCGGGCTCAACTCCTGAGCCCGCACTATCTCCACGACGAAATAGTACTGTGGTTTGCGGGAACCCCTGATCGACAGAGCCGTATATACATGGCGGATGGCGGGAAGGGGTTAAACTGCGTATTTTGTACACAAATGCTGAATGTTTCGCCCAAAGACTTCAATGAGGAGTATAAATACTGCACAAAAAAAAAAATCGCAAGTTGAGTTGTGTTGTAGCTTGTACAGCGATTCCACAGCGGAATTGAAGTGAAAAATGCAAAAAATCCACAGGTGCACATAAAGTTTACTATAATCAATACTTTACACTAAATCCGCGGGTAAAAAAGCAGTGGAAAATGTGCAGCGTTTCTGCAGCAATATGCAAATCAAAAACTCACAGGATTTCTGTGACCGATTTACCTGCATTTTTTTCTTTAGATTCCGCTGCAGATTTTCCACTGCAGAAAGTGGATCCTGCCTCTGGGAACATACCCTTTTTTACATATGTTGTTAGGTTGTCCTCTGATTGCCCAGTACCGGACATATGCATGCAGGGGAATGATAAAATAAAATTTAACAGAGACGGAAATGCTAAAGTAACAATTAAATTGTTATATTATGCTAGAAAAGTGAGCATAACTAAATGGATTGTGACTGCCAACAAGAGCATCTTGGATAGTCTGTGAACAACCAGGTATTGTATGAGAAAACATATTTCTAGAAAAACGAAAAAGGGAGTCATTATACAATGGTATGTGAACACTGGCGATGGAAATATGCAGAAAACGCAGTTGTGTGTAGTACATTTGATGTTTCACTATAGACTTTAATGTAACATCTGGCCGCACTTAAAGCTGCGTAAAAAAGCCGCAAAAAATGTGAGTAAAAATGCCACGAAAAATGCACAAAAACACAGCAAAACGCAGTGTGTGAATCCAGCCTAAGGGTATGTTCACACGCTTAACAAAAAACTTCTGAAAATATGGAGCTGTTTTCAAGGGAAAACAGCTCCTGATTTTCAGACGTTTTTTAAGCCACTCGCGTTTTTCGCTGCGTTTTGAAAAATGGCCGCGTAAAAGAACGGCCCGTCGGATCAAAGCACAGTTTTTCCCATTGAAATCAATGGGCAGATGTTTGGAGGCGTTCTGCTTCTGATTTCTCGGCCGTTTGCGGCCCGAAAAACGGTCGAAAAAATGCCATGTGAACATACCCTAAGGGTGGTTTCACACATGCTATTTTTATGCAGATTTATTTATGCAGTTTTTAAGTCAATGCATGATCGTAAAGGGAGATGAAGTACATTCTATACTGTAAAGGAAAGATACAACTTCTCTTTATTTGAATTCACTCCTGGTTGTGGTTTCAAAAAACAACTTCAAAAATGGTATCAAAATGGCACAGTAAAAAGCACCCTGAGGCTAGAATCACACACACACACAGTTTTGATGCAGTTTTTAATGCAGTTTTTGACTCAGTGTTTTGAGCCAAAGGCTGGGTTCCCATGGGTTGGAAACGCAGTGTAAAAACCTTGCAGCATATCTGACCTGAAACCCGCAACACCTTCCGTCTGAAAAATTGCATTGTCATGGTGTTTTTCGGATGAAATTCCGTGTGGAAAGTAGTGCTGGCAAAAGAAAAACACTGTTCATATTTAGCCCCTCCCTCTCTTCTGCACGTAGTCCGGCCTCCTAAGTTAAAGTTGCAGGCCATGTGACGCTGCAGCCTGTGATTGGCTGCAGCGTCACATGGGTTGAAACGTCATCCCAGGAGGCCGGACTGCAGGAAGGAGGAGGGCGTTCTGAGTAAGTATGATTAGGAGAAAGGAATGGATCCAGCGCTGAGACCAGGTAGGTTGGTTTAAAAACGGAAACTTCTTCCAAGATTTATTTTGCAAATAACAAAAAAGGGGGTGAGTTAAAAAATAGACAAGCGGTGTTCCTTCTGGATACGGTGGCTAGTTGAAGAGAATAGGCGGGTGCCTACGCGTTTCAGACGCGATCTGCGTCCTTAGTCATGGCTAAGCGTCTGAAAGGGAGGGACTTCAATGGGTGCGTGATGTGAAAAAAATGCTCAAGTGTAGGACATGTTGTGAGTTGTGAGTTGTGAGTTGTGAGTTGTGAAAAACACGGAATGTCTGAATGTCCCCATTGCCTTACATAGGTCCGTGCGACGCGCGTGATTTTCACGCGGGTATCCCGGACGTGAACTACGCTCGTGTAAATAAGGCCTTAAAAAGAGCTGCAGCAAGTAATGCAACAGGGTAAACAGGTGTCAGTTTTCTGAAAATGCTCAGCTAGGCTTTATCAAGTTTCTCATCCAAACTGGATAGAATTCAGAAGTACATAAGATCACTTTCTCCCATCCCTTGGTTGAACTTGGACATGTGTATTTTTTCGACTGTACTAACTATGTAACTAAGAAGAACTGTGCAAGCAGTAGGTGCAGTATGTATTGTTTGACATTAGGAGCCAGCATACTACTTGTAATGTTTGCATTAGGTTGAAACATAAACCATTCAGCTACTTCCTTAATTCTTCCTACATGATTTATTAATTTACATAACGTGTTTTCTACATTGCATTGTAGTACTGTGTATGGTTCTGTGGGCAGGAAGACGTCGTCATATGCTGTATTATCCCCCATCCACCACGCTCCCATATGTCACTTTCAGGCCTTGTGAGTCAATTGGATTTTGCAATCTCCACCTTAAAACATCCCTCACGGAGACATGGACTTTGTGCATACACAAGTGCGGGGTATGTACAAAGTGTATATCCCTCTGAGGGATGTTTTAAGGTGAAGACTGCACCCCTCACGGGGGTATGGACCTAGTACAGGGAATTCCCAGATCGCATCCCCAGGGTAGTCTCCAATAACAATAACTGGCAACTTGCAATGATGTTTCCTTAGGGAGGTACCAGAATCGATAAACAGAAGCGTGGTCGTACAATTCCGAGGTCATGCAACATAGGACAGATACAGGTCAGGGTATGCAGTGATCCAAACACTGGCGTAGCTATAGGGGTCGCAGCGGTCGCAATTGCGACCGGGCCCCGAAGCCAGGGGGGCCCATGGCCCCCGCACCACATCAATAAAAAGTTACTATAGTAACTCGGGCCGCGGGCCCCTGTTACTATAGTAACATACTTTACTTACCTTCCTGGTTCCGGATCGCAGCGAAGGTCCTGACGTCAAGCGCTGTGCGCAGCGCATGACGTCAGAGCGCTATGCGCCGCGCACAGCATCGAGACGACAGAACTCCCGCCGCGACCGAAGAGGAAGGTAAGGTTAGCCCTGACTGGCGGGGTCCGACTCCCGGGACCCGCCAATCAGCTGTTTTGAAGGGGCCGCAGCACTCGTACGAGAGCTGCTCCCCTTCATTCCTGTCACTTCATTCCGGTCACACTGTGAATCCGTGTCGGCGATTCACAGTGTGGGCGAGTAGTGAAATGAAGGGGAAGCAGCTCTCGTACGAGTGCTGCGGCCCCTTCAAAACAGCTGATTTGCGGGTCCCGAGAGACACATCAGCTATTGATGACCTATCCTGAGGATAGGCCATCAATGTTTAGGGACTGCACAACCCCTAAGCCTACGATGTAGCAGGCTTAGGGGGCCCATGAGACAGGATCACAGATTGTGTGATCCTGTCTGCTGGGCCCTGTATCTAAGTCAATCACATGGCAGGCTTAGATACATGGCCCATGTGTGATCCTGTCTGATAAGCCCTGTATATAAGCCTACCACACTGTAGGTTTAGATACAGGGCCCCAGCACACAGTAATCTTATACTGTATAAGATTACTGTCTGCTGGACCCTGTATCTAAGCCTACGTTGTGGTAGGCTTAGATACAGGGTCCCACAGACAGTATCGCACATGGGCCCTGTATCTAAGCCTAACACACATGTTACTAATCATTTTTTGTGTGTTTTCTTACAGGTTCGGTCGTTGAACTACGTCGGATTCCAGGACTAATGCGATGACAGATTTTTTTTTATTATCAATAAAATGGTTAATGAGGGCTGTGTGGGTTTTTTTTTATTTCAATAAAATATTTTTTCTATGTCTTTGTGTTTTTTTTAAACTATATTACTACCGCCTTAGTAATGGCCGCCGGCTGATTGACAGCATCCATTGCTAAGGCGGGGCTTAGTGTTAGCCGATGCAGAGGCTAACACTAACCCCCTTTATTACCCCGGTACCCACCGCCACCAGGGGTGCTGGGAAGAGCCGGGTACGATCCAGTACCTGACCATCTGTAGTGATGGTTGGCCACTGGGGTGGCCGCAGGCTGGTATTATCAGGAGGGGAAAAGCCAAAAACAGTGGCCCTTCCTACCCTGGTGATGCTAGGCTGCTGCTGCTGCTTTATTGTATCTGGCTGATTATGAAAAATGGGGGGGACCCCACGTCATTTTAAAATAAAAAATAATTGGAAAGAACGATGTGGGGTCCCCCCCAATTTTCATAACCAGCCAGATACAACACAGCTGCAGCAGGCAGCATTACAAGGGTGGGAAGGGCCACTGTTTTTGGCCTTCCCCAGCCTAATACTACCAGCCTGCGGCCACCCCGGTGCCTGCCCGTCACTACAGATGGTCGGGTACTGGTTCGTACCCGGCTCTTCCCAGTACTCCTGGTGGCGGTGGGTACCGGGGTAATAATGGGGGTTAGTGTAGCCTCTGCACCGGCTAACATTAAGCCTCGCCTTAGTAATGGAGGTTGTCAATCAGCCAGCGGCCATTACTAAGGCGGTGATAATAAAGTTTAAAAAGATACAAGCACATAGAAAAAATATTTTATTGAAATAAAAAAACACAACCCTCATTAACCATTTTATTGAGAATAAAAAAAACGCCGTCATTGAAGTCCTCGAATCCGAAGTCCAACAACCGAACCTGTAAAAAAACACAAACACACAAAAATAATCAGTAACACATAAAGAAGCAAAATTATTATTCTTACCTTTCCTGGGTCCAGCGCTGGAGCCGCAATGTCAGCGAGCTGGGCCCTGTATCTAATCCAATCATGTGTGATACTGTCTGCTGAGCTGTGTATCTAATCCAATCATGTGTGATACTGTCTGCTGGGCCCTATATCTAATCCGATCATGTGTGATACTGTCTGCTGAGCAACTGTATCTAATCCTATCATGTGTGATACTGCCTTCTGAGCCACTGTATCTAATCCTATCATGTGTGGTACTGTCTACTGAGCCACTGTATCTAATCCTATCATGTGTGGTACTGTCTGCTGAGCCACTATATCTAATCCTATCATGTGTGATACTGTCTGCTGGGCCACTGTATCTAATCCTATCATGTGTGATACTGCCTTCTGAGCCACTGTATCTAATCCTGTCCATAGTTTATAGGGTCGTAGTGCTATAGATATGCTATGCTGTCTCCTATACACACATTTTTTTTTGGGGCGGACACATATGTATTGGGGCTATTTCCCTGACATTTTAAGCCCTGAGGGTATGTTCACAAGGCAGCGTCCGTTACGGCTGAAATTACGGTGCTGTTTTCAGGAGAAAACAGCACCGTAATTTCAGCCGTAATGGCATGTGCAGGCGTCTTTCACTGCGTCCATTACGGACGTAATTGGAGCTGTTTTTCTATGGAGTCCATGGAAAATGGCTCCATTTACGTCTGAAGAAGTGACAGGCACTTCTTTGACGCGGGCATCTTTTTTACGCGCCGCCTTTTGACAGCGGCGCGTAAAAAACAATGACCGTCGGCACAGAACATCGTAAGACCCATTCAAATGAATGGGCAGATGTTTGCCAACGCTTTTGAGCCGCATTTTCGGACGTAATTCAATGCTAAAACGCCCGAATTACGTCCGTAAATAGGGTGTGTGAACCCAGCCTTACTGACGCCCCCGGCTGCTAGTGCTGCATTGTTGGGTCACTTAGGAGACCCAGCGATGCAGCTGAAAGCTGCGGACCGTCGGCCATGAGAAGTTTGCGGGGGGGGGCCCAGTAAGAATTTTTGCATCGGGGCCCATTAGCCTTTAGCTACGCCCCTGGATCCAAAGGCAGACAAGCTGGGGCAAAATCCAAAATAGCATCAAACACATTTACAAACAAATGGGAACTAAAAACCTTGTTGTCAGGCAAGGTGTGGGAGTTCTGAGTCGGTTTGTATGACCAGAGATGATCAGCCACATGCTGAGCACTGACCAGCTGACATAGGCCTGTCCCTTGAAGTTGCAGTGCTTGCACACCACAATGGAAAGGCTAGCAGCTGTCGTGAGACAAGGAAAGGGACGGAGTCCAATTGGGCCGGGTTCCCACAGGAGAGATACGCTGCGTAAAATCACGCAGCGTGTCCGACCTCAGGACCGCAGGACATCGAACCCGAAAAATCACACCGTTGTGATGCGATTTTTCAGACGGAACTTTCTCTGCGGAAAAAAGCCATTCATACTTACCCCCTCCCTCCTCTGATGTCCCCTCCGGCCTCCCTGGATGATGTTGCAGGCCATGTGATGCTTCAGCCTGTGATTGACTGCAGTGGTCACATGGGATGCAACTTCATCCCAAGAGGCCGGACTGCAGGAAGAGGGATGGCGTTCTGGTTAAGTATGATTCTTTTTTTTTCTTCTGGCGTTGCGATTTTAAACGCTGTGATTACGCAGCAAAAGTCTTAACACTTGGCTTTCTGTTTTGCATCCCCATTAAATTCAATGGGGAAAACTTGCAACTGAAAATCAACAAAAACGCAGCATAAATTGACATGCTGCGGAATTAAATTCTGCACTGCAGGTCAAGTTATTAACGTCCACCACCACCCAGACAGCACTGCATCCAGCAGAGAGAGGCAGAACTGTAATAAAGTCCATAGCTATATGCTGCCAGGGAGCATTGGGCACAGGCAATGGCTGGAACAGACCAGCGGGTTTGGAGTGAGCGGCCTTGTTGGCTGCACATACAGAACAGGAAGAAACTAAGTCCATAATGTCCTTGGGCAGCGTGGGCCACCAGAAATAACGAGCAATCAGATCCCAGGTCTTACGGACCCCAGCGTGACCTGCCAGTCTAGAGGAGTGTTCCCAGCGGAGGATTCTTCCACGATCAGCCAGGCACACAAAAGTCCTCCCTGGAGGAATGTCCCCAACTTGCAGGGGATTAACAGAGAAAATGCAAGACCGATCAATAATATTCTGTGGACTCTCCAAGGTGTCTTCCGTCTCGAAAGACCTGGACAAGGCATCGGCCCTCACATTCTTGTCGGCCGGGCGATAATGGAGCTCAAACTGGAAACTTGTAAAGAACAGTGACCACCTGGCCTGACAAGGGTTCAGCAGTTGGGCCATCTGGAGGTAGGTCAGATTGTTGTGGTCTGTAAAAATCAGGATCGGATGAGCTGCGCCCTCTAGTAGATGTCTCCATTCTTCCTGGGCCAATTTGATGGCCAGTAACTCCCGATCCCCAATCGAGCAGTTGCGTTCTGCGGAAGAGAAGGGCTTAGAAAAATATCCACATACCCTTGACTTGCCCTTGGAACCTCTCTGGAACAGGAGTGCACCAGCACCGACAGAGGGTGCGTCCACCTCCAATGAGAACTGCAGAGAGACATCTGGATGATGGAGGATAGGGGCTGACGAGAAGGCACTCCTCAGGCTATTGAATGCGGACTCAGCCTCGGGAGTCCACACCTTGGCGTTCATACCCTTCTTAGTAAGGTTAGAGATGGGAGAAGTCAGCGAGGAGAAGTTTGGAATAAACTGCCTGTAAAAATTAGCGAATCCCAGAAAGCGCTGTATGGCCCTCAAGCCTTGAGGGCCTGGCCATTCCAGAACAGACTTTACCTTCTCAGGATCCATCTCGAGACCTCGATTCGAGACGATGTGGCCCAGAAAGGGTAGAACATCTTTGTCAAACACACACTTCTCCAGCTTGGCGTACAGACGATTCTCCCTTAACCGTAGCAGAACTTGACGGACATGTAACTCTGGTGCGTTATAGGATCTGGAGAAAAAATCAAGATGTATCAGGGTAGACTACTACACAAACATAGAGGAGGTCACGTAAAATGTAATTCACAAACTCCTGGAAGACCGCGGGAGCATTACACAGGCCGAAGGGCATTACTAGATACTCATAGTGTCCATCACGGGTGTTAAATGCAGTCTTCCATTCATCACCCTGGCGAATACGGACTAGGTTATAAGCCCCACGCAGGTCTAGTTTAGAAAAAAATCTTGGTACCACGTATATGATCAAACAGTTCAGAGATCAGTGGCAACGGATATTTATTCTTCACCGTGATCTGGTTAAGACCTCAGTAGTTGTTACAAGGACGAAGAGATACATCTTTCTTTTTGACGAAGAAGAACCCGGCTCCTGCCGGGGAGGAAGACTTTCGAATGAAGCCCCTCTCCAAGTTATCTTTTACATAGGCGGACATGGACATAGTCTCTGGCAAGGAGAGAGGATATACCCTACCACGGGGAAGGGATGCACCAGGAATCAGCTCGATTGGGCAGTCATACGCCCGATGTGGAGGCAATGTCTCCGCCTCCCTCTTGCTGAAGACGTCCGAAAATGCAGCATAATGACTCGGCAATCCTGCCAATGACCGAGGCAGTGAAGGCTAAGCCGAACAAATCTGCACCAGGCAACGACCTTGTCACTCAGGGCCCCACTGTAGAACCTCTCCAGAATTCCAGTCCAGAAGTAGGGCATGCAGTCGGAGCCAAGGCAGGCCCAGCAACACAGGGTTAACAGCTTTGGATAGCACATAAAAAGGCAGAAGTTCGAAGTGAAGAGCTCCCACTTGGAGCCTCAGCGGCTTGGTCACAGCTATAACTGGGTTTGGGAGAGGTAGTCCATTCACTGAAGCAACTGTCAACGGGTTCTCCAGAGGGATGGTGGATAATTGCAGAAGGTCCACCAGGTCTCTACGGATGAAATTAGCAGTGGATCCGGAGTCTAGATACGCAGAGACCTGATGCCTTATATCGCCGGACACTATCGTCACAGGTATGGACAATCTAGACAGAAGTCCATTCTTACCCAAGGTTGTCACTCCTAGCAACCCTAGGTTTTGGGATCTTTGGGGACACAGGCGCACAAGATGGCCACCGATGTCTGCGTTGTCTCTCCTGGGTGGATAACTTACACTGGTTCATTATCACAGACTCCTTAAGGGGGATCGACATCTGAGGACAGCAGGGGTTGCTGCAAAGTAGGAGCCAAACTGAGAAGGACTCCCTCTCGACGAACCTCTTGGAGGCGTTCTCGGATCCGTATATCAATTCGGGCAGACAGAAGGATGAGATCGTCCAGGGTAGACGGCAGATCTCGAGTGGCAAGTTCTTCCTTAATTCTAGAAGCCAGTCCATGCCAGAATGCAGCCACCAGAGCCTTATTGTTCCATAACAGCTCTCCCGCCAGGGTGTGGAAGTGGATGGCGTACTCACTCACGGAGGTGTCACCTTGGCGTAGGTTAATCAAAGATGCCACTGCAAATGAGAGTCGTCTAGGCTCCTCAAACACCATGCGAAAAGGAAGGCTAGGAAGTCACGGGTCTCTGGTCCTTGTCTCTCCCAGATAGGGTTTTCCCAAGTAAGAGCCTTGCCGGTGAGGAGAGAAATTATGAAAGCGACCCTTGCGCCATCAGACGAAAATGTCCTACTATACAGGCTGAAGTGGATCTGGCATTGATTAAGAAATCCACGACAGGTACTTGCTTCTCCATCATAGCGGTCAGGAAGTGGTAAAGAAACACGCGGGTCAACACTGCCAATAGGTGTAGTCTGAGGATCAACACTGCCAGGAGGTGTAGTAGGAGGAACAGCAGCTTGTGCCTCATGCCGACATGCAAGGATGTTCAACGCCTGGAGGAGTTGGTCCTGTCGAGACCGAAGGTTCAGCATATCCGCTCGCATCTCTTGTGACATCGTCATGGTCTTGAATCGACCAGCAGGGTCCATGGCCTGAGCGTACTGTCACGAAGGGTCTGTGGACACACTGGGCCGTACCACCTTGGCGGTAGGGCAGCTGGCCAACAGGGAGAAGGTGAAAGTCTATAGATTGTATAGGTACCTGTGGCAGCTCAGACAGCAGTAGGGCAGGCTCGGCTGGGACTAGGCAGCAGGTAGACGTGGATACAGCATGACACGACTTTGGCACAGCACAGTGCTAGACAAGGATGGTATGGAATGCAAGGATCAGGAACTGGAACAGGTACAGGAACAGGAACTGGAACAGGAACAGGACACACACTAGGAGGCCATCACATAGACAAACTAGGAAACCTCAACAATGCTCAGGCATAGAAACAGGGCGCTGGATCCCTCTTAGGGTATGTTCACACGGCAGCGTCCGTTACGGCTGAAATTACGGTGCTGTTTTCAGTAGAAAACTGCACCATAATTTCAGCTGTAATGGCATGTGCAGGCGTCTTTCGCTGCGTCCATTACGGACGTTATTGTAGCAGTTTTTCCATGGAGTCCATGGAAAACGGCTCCATTTACGTCTGAAGAAGTGACAGGCACTTCTTTGACGCGGGCGTCTTTTAAACGCGCCGCCTTTTGACAGCGGCGCGTAAAAAAAAAGACCGTCGGCACAGAACATTGTAAGATCCATTCAAATGAATGGGCAGATGTTTGCCGACCCTTTTGAGCCGCATTTTCGGACGTAATTCGGGGCTAAAACGCCTGAATTACGTCCGTAAATAGTGTGTGTGAACCCAGCCTTATAGTCCATGGTACTCACGGGTCAAAGTTAATCAAAAGGTCTGGTGCGCGTGCTGCCCCTTTAAGAGCGGGCACGAGCGTGCGTGCGCACCCTACGGGATCCGGCTGAGGTGAGTGGACGCGAGCGCTGGCGTCTCCTGGGGAGGAGGCTGGGGCCAGCGCTTGCCGACTCGTGGCTGCGGCTGTCAGGAGGGGATTGGAGTTGGCAGCCCGCAGCCACGGACATTACAGGTATTTTCTGCAGCACGTGTATGGATTTCTGCAAGTCCTATTTAGATAAACGGAACTGAAAATAGCTGCAACAAAATCTACCGTGTGTGACTGCACCCTTAGGTGGAATTCACACGACCGGGTTTCCCGGCCGGGTGCCGGCTGTTCATAAATCGGCCGGCACCCGGCTGCATTAGGAACAATAGACCCCTAATGGGGCTATTCACACGACCGATTTTTTGACGGTCGGGAAAACCGTCCGTCAAAAAATGGGACATGCCCTATTTTCGGCCGGGTGCCCGGCCGCCCGGCTCCCATAGATGTCTATGGGGCCGGGTAATACACGGCCATCACCGGAATGTGTCCCGAGTGATGGCCGGGTCTACCGTCGCTCGCGCACTCTCTCCTCCTCCAAACAGCACAGAGTGCATGTGAGGAGGAGGGTCTTTTTTTGCTCCCTGTAGGAGTCGGAATCCCCAATCCCCGGCCGGGGATTGGGGATTCCGCTATAGGAGAAGTGCGTGACTACACTGTCCATATATGGACACAGCGAAGTCGCTCACTTCTGCAGTGGAATCCCCGACTCTATGGCCGGGGATGCCGCTACAGGAGAAGTGAGTGACTACACTGTCCATATATGGAGACAGCGATGTCACTCACTTCTGCAGCGGAATCCTCGACTCTATGGCCGGGGATGCCGCTACAGGAGAAGTGAGTGACTACACTGTCCATATATGGACACAGCGAAGTCACTCACTTCTGCAGCGGAATCCCCGACTCTATGGCCGGGGATGCCGCTACAGGAGAAGTGAGTGACTACACTGTCCATATATGGACACAGCGATGTCACTCACTTCTGCAGCGGAATCCCCGACTCTATGGCCGGGGATTCCGCTACAGGAGAAGTGAGTGACTACACTGTCCATATATGGACACAGTGACGTCACTCACTTCTGAAGCGGAATTCCCGACCTGTGGCAGGGAATTCCTCTCCAGGAGAAGTCAGTGACAACACTGTCCATATATGGACATTGAAGTTAGTGACTTCTCCTGGAAGGGGGGGGGGGATGGGTGCAACCTACAGGGGGCTGTGTGGCATCACCTACAGGGGGCAGGGTGGCATCGCCTGCAGGGGGCAGGGTGGCATCACCTACAGGGGGCAGGGTGGCATCGCCTACAGGGGGCAGGGTGGCATCGCCTGCAGGGGGCTGGGTGGCATCGCCTGCAGGGGGCTGGGTGGCATCGCCTACAGGGGGCTGTGTGGCATCACCTGCAGGGGGCAGTGTGGCATCACCTGCAGGGGGCTGTGTGACATCGCCTACAGGGGGCAGGGTAGCATCGCCTACAGGGGCCAGGGTGGCATTGCCTACAGGGGCAGGGTGGCATCGCCTGCAGGGGGCTGTGTGGCATCACCTACAGGGGGCTGTGTGGCATTACCTACAGGGGACATGGTGGCATTACCTACAGGGGGCTGGGTGGCATTACATACAGGGAGCTGGGTGGCATTACCTACAGGGGACAGGGTGGCATTCCTACAGGGGGCTGGGTGGCATCACCTACAGGGGGCAGGGTGGCATCGCCTGCAGGGGGCAGGGTGGCATCACCTGCAGGGGGCTGTGTGGCATCGCCTACAGGGGGCTGTGTGGCATCGCCTACAGGGGGCTGTGTGGCATCACCTACAGGGGGCTGTGTGGCATTACCTACAGGGGACTTGGTGGCATTACCTACAGGGGACTTGGTGGCATTACCTACAGGGGGCTGTGTGGCATCACCTACAGGGGGCTGTGTGGCATCACCTACAGGGGGCTGGGTGGCATTACCTACCAGGGGGGCTGTGGCATTATCTACAAAGGGCTGTGTGTGGCAACAAATTTAAATGAAATTCATCCGATTTTAAAATGGACAGGGGGCACGGTGGCATCGCCTGCAGGGGGCTAGGTGGCATCGCCTGCAGGGGGCTGGGTGACATCACCTACAGGGGGCTGGGTGGCATCACCTACAGGGGGCTGGGTGGCATCACCTATAGGGGGCTGGGTGGCATCACCTGCATGGGGCAGGGTGGCATCGCCTGCAGGGGGCTGTGTGGCATCACCTACAGGGGGCTGTGTGACATCGCCTACAGGGGGCAGGGTGGCATCGCCTACAGGGGGCTGGGTGGCATCGCCTGCAGGGGGCTGTGTGGCATCACCTACAGGTGGCTGTGTGGCATCCGCTACAGGGGGCTGTGTGGCATTACCTACAGGGGACTTGGTGGCCTTACCTACAGGGGGCTTTGTGGCATCACCTACAGGGGGCTGTGTGGCATCACCTACAGGGGGCTGTGTGGCTTCACCTACAGGGGGCTGGGTGGCATTACCTACCAGGGGGGCTGTGGCATTATCTACAAAGGGCTGTGTGTGGCAACAAATTTAAATGAAATTCATCCGATATTAAAACGGACAGGAAAAAAAACGGATGCAAATCGGGTCCAAATCGGCCGGTAAAAATGGCTAACAGCCTTGGCTTCAGAGGCAGATTACACGATGACCGGGAAAACCGCTCCGATGCGGCCACCTCCCTCCCAAACCACTCAGATGCGGCACTTGCTATTGAGTGCCGCATCTGAGGGGTTAAATACGATCGGAGACCACTGCTAGTGGTCTCCGATCATTGCCCTGAAGCCCGAGGCTGTTACCAGCAGCCCGGACTTCAGGAGATCCCCGCGAAAACCGTTCCGATGCAGCCCCTTCCCTCCCAAACCACTCAGATGTGGCGCTTGCTATTCAGCACCGCATCTGAGAGTTTAAATATGATCGGAGACCACTGCTAGTGGTCTCCGATCGTTACCCTGAAGCCTGAGGCTGTTACCAGCAGCCCGGTCTTCAGGAGATCCCCACACGATGGCAGAAAAGTTCTTCTGAAGTGCCGACGTGAAAAGCCGACACTTCAGAAGAACTACCCTGAACGGACAACGTAAAAACACTATACGCCGGTCGTTAGGGGGTTAAATTGAAAATGAAAAAAACTATGGTGAAATTGCAGGTTTTTTTTTCCACTTCCCCCAAAAAGTTAATAAAGATTTGTGAATGATGTGATGAAGATGGTGATTCACAAATGAATGTAAGAATTGTATAGCTGCAGCAGATCTCACTCACAGCAATGGCTGCCTATGCCTGCCTAACTAACACACACTGAGACTGATTGACTTCTATCTCTCACTCTAAAATCTATCAAATTATTGTAAATCGAACTATCTATTCTCTACTCCTCTCTATGAAACACATTCACTGACACTAATCCACTATCTATCTGCAGCAGCATTTCCTTGTTGCCCTGTTACTCACACCTACACTCCTCATGATTGGCTGTGCTAGAGGAAGGGCTGCTTGCAATGCATTATATGGAAGTCTAACAGGCCGCCACTTGAGGTTATGTGACCCTTCTCTGTCTTCTTGTCTTCTTCTGATCTTAAAATGACAGCCGTAATTTTGAGCAGTTCGTGCGGGAGAAATCCCAAAGTTTCGGATTCGCAAAAAATTTTAAACTTTTGGGAATTTTGTAATGAATTTGAATAGTGTAGAATCGATTCACTCATCCCTAATAAACAGTAGTATTTGATAAATGTTTTCCCATTTGAAACTTAAGGTATGAGAAATCCAGATTAGTACCATTACTTCATACAATTTATTTTTCACTCTATAGTGATTAGCATGGTTAGATAAATTCACATATCTATTAGTAAAAGCACAGCAAGGTCAGCAATAACATCACAATAATTCAGTGCTGGGCTTCTTTGCCTGGCAACCAGTAATGTAATACACAGTGAGCTGTAAATGCAGAGCCATTTATTACCAATTTTATTTCTCAGCCTTCCTGTTGCAGCTCTGGTCTGAATTAGATACTAAACTAGAAACAAACGGTATCATTTTATTTTTGAGCGTTCCTTAAAAATTATTCCGTTAGGGGGTATTCACACAGAGATTTTGGCTCGTTTTTTGACATGGAAACCGTGTCTGAAACCGCGCCAAAAAACATCCGAAAATGCCTCCCATTGATTTCAATGGGAGGCGGAGGCAACATACCCTATCTTTGGACGTTTCCATCTCTGACCATCCCATTGACATCAATGGGAGAGAGAGAAAGCGGTTTTCACTGCGTTTTTTTGCACTCAATGGCCAGGGCCAAAAAATGTAGCGAAAAAACGCGGCAAACAGCATACAGGCATGTCAAAATCTGCTTTAAGATTCTGGAAGGAATTTTGAGGCAAATTTTTCCGCCTGCAAGAAACTCTGTGTGAACAGGGCCTAAATGTGCTAGGATTGAGGACCAGAGTGAGGGTATGTTCACACGCAGAGTCAAAAACGTCTCAAAATACGGAGCTGTTTTCAAGAGAAAGCAGCTCCTAATTTTCAGACGTTTGTGCCACTCGCGATTTTTGCAGCGCTTTCCGCTGCGTTTTTTGGAGCTTTTTTCAATAGAGTCTATGGAAAACGGCTCCAAAATGGTCCCATGAAGTGTCCTGCACTTCATTTTCGCTGCTTTTTTTTTTAAGCGTAAAAAAACGCAGTGAAAAACGCTCCATCAGAACAGATTGCTTCCGATTTTTCGGGCGTTTACGGCCCGAAAAATGGCCGAAAATAGGCCGTATGGACATACCCTAAAGGTATGTTCACACGTCTTAACAAATTACGTCTGAAATTACGGAGCTGTTTTCAGGCGAAAACAGCTCCTGAATTTCAGAGTATTCGCGTTTTTCCGCAGCGTCCATTATGGACGTAATTGGAGCTGATTTTCAATGGAGTCAATGAAAAACTGCTCCAAAAACTTCCAAAGAAGTGACATGCACTTATTTGACGCGGGCGTCTTTTTGCGCACCGTCTTTTCACAGCGACGCGTAAAATTACACCTCGTCTGAACAGAACTTTGTAAAACCCATTGCAAGCTATGGGCAGATGTTTGCAGGTGTAATGGAGCCATCTTTTCAGGCGTAATTCGAGGTGTAAAAGGCTTATATACAGGGTCTAACAGACAGTATCACACATGGACCCTGTATCTAAGCCTACCACATGGTGGGCTTAGATACATGACCATGTATAATACTGTCTGATGGGCCCTGTATCTAAGACTACAACATTGTAGGCTTAGATTCAGGGCCCCAGCAGACAGTGATCTTATACTGTATAAGATTACTGTCTGTTGGGGCCCTGTATCTAAGCCTAACCTGTGGTCGGCTTAGATACAGGGCCCATCAAACAGGATCACACATGGTGTGATCCTGCCTGCTGGGCCCTGGATCTAAGCTTGACACGTGGTAGGCTTAGGTACATGGCCCATGTGTGATCCTGTCATTTTTCTAAATAAAAAAGACTGCTGTAATCTACATTACAGCGCCGATCACATTATGTACAAGATAGGGAACTTATAATGTGGTGACAGAGCCTCTTTAAATGCATTATGATGGCAAAATTACTGTATCTATTCCAAACCCTGCTTCTATCCCTTTCCATATTTTTTTTCCACAGCATTATAGAGGACCTTTGCGTCTTTTGCTTGGCGCATCAACACTTCTTACACAAGGCCATGATGGTGGGATAGGGCTACCAGACCCGTCATTATATTATAGAGCCGTCCAAGTCAATAAAGTGCTAGATTGGCTGAGAAACCCCCCCCCCCCCGAGAAAATCTGGATTAAAATGAAATGAGAGCCACTCTCCTCCCTACCACTAAGATACCTAGCACTGAACTGCACCACACAGTCCACTAGTATTCTAATATATACTACGTGGTCGATCTGGAAATCTATTAATGATCAACACCTACTCACCTCTTTCCCTTCTCCATTATTACAAATTAAAGCTTTGACTCCCACTAAACCACTGAAGGGAGTGCTATATTACCCTTATTACTATAATCCATTTACCGACCCTACAATGTCCTGATTGACTCGGGATCCATTCTTTTACCTTCTAAATAGACCTGCCTCAACTTGGCTTCTTTAAGATAAAACAGGATACACAATCAATTGCACTCTATTATCAAACATAAAGATGTTCACAGACAACCAACTTGGTTTGAATCCTTAGCCTTACTGCAACACCCCCCTCCCCCAAAAAATTATCATTTCAACTGAATACAAACATTTAAAGGGTAACTAAACTTCGCCAAAACTCTTTTTTTGGAAAGCCGAGCAATTGGTGTATGGGCATAATAGAAAGTCTATGAGCCTGTACACCAATTGCTCAGCTTTCCGTGATAAGCCGAACAGAAACAAATCGGCTCAGCCCTCTCCCGAGTGATCCTGCCGTTTCGTTTTAGCGATTGGTGGGAGTCTCAGTTCTCGAACCCCCACCGATCAAAACTTCTGACATGTCACTATGACATGTCAGAAGTTTTTTAAAGTTTAGTTACCCTTTAAGGAATTTTGCATCCGTAGATGCATGAAACTTACTTTTTACTAAAGCGTGGTAAAAAGGCCTTGATATTGACTTTATGGGTGTTCAGGTCAAAGAATTAATGTTTGCACCTTAGTCTGTTTCTACATGTGTTGAATTGCAAGAAAATTGTTATAAATTTATGTCTAGGTGGTTTCTGACCCCTAAGACATTACATAGAATGGACCCGAGTTACCCAGATATTTGTTGGAAGTGTGGTACCGAAAAAGGTTCCTTCCTTTATATGTGGTGGCCTTGTCGTGTGGTCAACTCTTTCTGATATACTATGGTGAATATCACAAACCAAAATGGTAAAACTAACCTAACCCTGCAGGCGGAAGTGCTTCCTCTTTATCTACTCCCTCACCACAGCGAATCTGTCCCCCTGAAAGGCCATGTACACCTTTGAAATCATTTTTGGTTTTTAATAAAATTTTGTATCCGTGTGATTGGTGCAACTTCCTAAATACATTTTATTAAAAAATATTTTTACTTTTTGATCTACAGCTGCTTTGCATCCTGTATACAGAGCAGCTGTATTGTTCGCTAAGACTTGAATCCATCAGGTCCACGGGACTGACGGGTTTAGTGAAAGCGGGTCCTGCGTGTCTCTGACACACTGGATCCACCTGTAATCGATCACATATAAGTTATTAACTTAGATGTAATCTATAGCAGCTTGATCCTGCGTGTCTAGGACCCTCTGTCACTGAACTCATCAGTCCCGCGGACCTGACAAATGCAGGTTTCAGCGCTAGGTACAGCTGCTCTGTATAGGGAATACAAAGCAGCTGTATTTCAAAAAGTAAAAATAAATAGTAAAAATGTATTTAGGAAGTTGCACCAATTACACCGATGGACAATTTTACTAAAAAAAAAAACAACAAAAAACTATTTCAAAGGTGCAACTTTAAGTTGGCGAAACATCTATTATACGTTGCAAGGATCTTGCTGTCCAAAAACTAGAAGCCGAGCATCTCTCAATTTTTGATTAGCTAATTACTTTCTTTGTTCCTTTTTGTAAGGCTTCGTTCACATCTGCGTCAGGGCTCCATTCTGACGTTCCATTGGAGCTTTCCGTCCGAAAGGAGCCCTGACTGAAACAAACGGAAACCATAGGTTTCCGTTTGCATCACCGTTGATTTCAGTGGTGACAGATACATAACTGAGACAAATGGAAACCATTTGCACCGGATCCGTCACCATTGAAATCAGTAGTGATGCAAACGGAAACCTATGGTTTCCGTTTGTTTCAGTCAGGGCTCTGTTCTGACGCAAAGCTCAGATGGAACGTCAGAACAGAACGCTGACGCAGATGTGAATGACGCCTAAATAGTTAATTTATGCTACAGGTACCGGATACCATTGAGACTACCCATGTTTAGTATTTCCTTACGGCCAGACTGAGGCAATTATAGTACCAGTTTCCAACGCTAACTCGTTAACCTGTTACTAATTTGTCACTTATTTGATACTGTACAGTACGATTTATGTGATCTTCTTAGTATCTCTACTCGTACTTGTAAGATTTGATGTTCTGAATATTGTTTTGTGTTTTATTTTCAAAATTAATAAAAGAGATTTGAAAAGAAAATAATCCCTTATGTAATGCAGAACTGTTCTATGACAGTTGCACTTTAATAACTAAATGTTTTCTATAGTTTCCCAGTTATATACTATAAACTTCTGTCTAGAAACACATTCTGTTCCAAAAGCTACTAATACGGTATGTACATCTTCTTTTTCTACATAATTTCTAGGGTTTATGTTTAGCATTTTAAATAGCATGTAATTTTTTTTTAATGTAACATACATTTTTTTTAATGCCATTTTTATTGCTTTGGAGAAAAACAACAGAAAAAAACAACATACTTAGAGCATGCAGCATTTTCAAAAAGCTCCACTGACCCCAAAAACAGCACAAGACGAAATGCTGTGTATATACAGTAGTCTTTCTCTTATTTTACCATTGGCTTTAAAGTAACCTCTGGCCACAGCATTTTGGGGGGAAAAAATTGCAAAAACGCCACTGAAAGTGCAAAAAGCGCTATGTGAATCCAGCCTTAGGCGGGATTCACACGACCGGGTCCCGCCCGAGCCCGAGTGTCGGCCGGTAAAATCGGCCATTTTGCCCGGCCGGTTTGCATAAAGTTTTGCATCCGTTCCGGGCCGGGCAGATCTGGACAGAGATACCTCCCTGCTCTGCTATAGTGGCGTCGCTACAGTAGTAGCAGCCGCAGCAGCAGCAGCTGCTAGCGGCGCCATGGAAGGTGTCGCCGGGCCAGGGCGCTTTTAACAAGCAGGGGAAGGGAGCCAGCGCAGTGCTCCCTTCCACCTGCTGTACACCCCGGCCCTGCCACACAGTGTACAGTGTAGCCATTCGTCCGAATGGCATCAACTCCTCCTCCTCACATGCACTCTGCACTGTGAGGAGGAGGAGATAGAGCGCAAGCCACGGAAAACCCGGCCATCACTCGGGACACATTCCGGTGATGGCCGTGTATTACCCGGCCCCATAGACTTCTATGGGAGCCGGGCGGCCGGGTACCCGGCCGAAAATAGAGCATGTCCTACTTTTTGACGGCCGGTTTTCCCGGCCGTCAAAAAAATCGGTCATGTGAATAGCCCCATTAGGGGTCTATTATTCCTAATGCAGCCGGGTGCCGGCCGATTTATGAACGGCCGGCACCTGGACGGGAAACCCTGTCGTGTGAATGAGGCCTTAGTGTATTTTTGCAGTGTAGTGTTTGGGCTAATTTTGGTTTACTTCTTAGATCATCCTCGGCTGGTTTTGAACTTTAGGTCAGACATAAAATACACTTTAAAGGGAAACTGTCAAAAAAATTTATGGCACTAAACCACTAGCCTGTCGTTGTACTTCTTGGGTTTAGCGTCCTAAGCATGCCTGTCTCAAAACTGTGAGTTTTAGCATTTTGTCTAAAAATAAGTTATAATACAGCACACGTGGTATGTAAATCGTACCTCCCAACCGTCCCGGATCCAGCGGGACAATCCCAGTTTCTCACCGCTGTCCCACCGTCCCGGGCGGTCTGCAAAATGTCCCGCTGGACGCTGCAGCTGTATCAAAACAGCTGATCGTTGCAGCGTTCAAAAGAAGGCAGGAGTCTTGTGGCGGTGTTCTCACTGGGATCGATGCCGGCACGGGAGTGGACCAGTCCAGTCACCTGACCCGTCATCTGAACTCACTGGTCAGGTGACTGGACTGGTCCACTCCCGGGCCGGCATCGACACCACCGCCGCAAGACTCCTGCCTTCTTCTGACGGTGAGTGAAAGCAGAGCGGAGAGTGGCAGCAGTAGGGCCGGCTACCTCTTATAAGGGGGTTGTGTTGAGCTACCTACAGGGAGCTATCTACAGGGGGGCTGTGTCTGGTGCCATGTACAGGGGGGCTATGTGGAACAATCTACAGGGGGGCTGTATCTGGAGCTATCTACAGGGGGGCTATGTGTGGAGCTATCTACAGGGGGGCTGTATCTGGAGCTATCTACAGGGGGTCTGTGTCTGGCGCTATGTACAGGGGGGCTGTGTGGAGCAATCTACAGTGGGGGCTGTGTCTGGCACTATGTACATGGGGACTGTATGCGGCGCTATCTACAGGGGGGGCTGTGTGTGGAGCGATCTACAGGGGGCTATGTGTGGAGCTATCTACAGGGGGGCTGTATCTGGCACTATGTACAGTGGAGCTGTGTGTGGAGCAATTTACAGGGGGGCTCTGGTGGATGATTTTTCCATTGACCGGTAGCAGATTTACACAACTGGAAAAAAAAATCCCCATCATGTAACTCTGCTACCTGTCAATTGAAAAGTCATCAACCACAGGGTCTCCCTGATCAGGGGCGTAGCTAAAGGCTCATGGGCCCCGATGCAAAAGTTCTTATTGGGCCCCCCCCGCAAGCTCCTCATGGCCGACGGTCCGCAGCTTTCAGCTGCATCGCTGGGTCTCCTAAGTGACCCAACAATGCAGCACTAGCAGCCGGGGCATCACTAAGGCTGGGTTCACACACCCTATTTACGGACGTAATTCGGGCGTTTTAGCATTGAATTACGTCCGAAAATGCGGCTCAAAAGCGTTGGCAAACATCTGCCCATTCATTTGAATGGGCTTTACGATGTTCTGTGCCGTCGGTCGTTTTTTTTATGCGCCGCTGTCAAAAGGCGGCGCGTAAAAAAGACGCCCGCGTCAAAGAAGTGCCTGTCACTTCTTCAGACGTAAATGGAGCCGTTTTCCATGGACTCCATAGAAAAACAGCTCCAATTACGTCCGTACTGGACGCAGCGAAAAACGCCTGCACATGCCATTACGTCTGAAATTCCGGAGCTGTTTTCTCCTGCCGTGTGAACATACCCTCAGGGCTTAAAATATCAGGGGAAATAGCCCCAATACATATGTGTCCACCCCAAAAAAAAAGTGTGTATAGGAGACAGCATATCTATAGTGCTACGACCCTATAACTATGGATAAGATTAGATACATTGGCTCAGCAGACAGTATCACACATGATGGGATTAGATACAGTGGCTGAGCAGACAGTATCACACATGATAGGATTAGATACAGTGGCTGAGCAGACAGTATCACACATGATAGGATTAGATACAGTGGCCCAGCAGACAGTATCACACATGATAGGATTAGATACAATGACTCAGCAGACAGTATCACACATGATAGGATTAGATACAGTGGCTCAGCAGACAGTATCACACATGATAGGATTAGATACAGTGGCTCAGAAGGCAGTATCACACATGATAGGATTAGAGATAGGGCCCAGCAGACAGTATCACACATGATTGGATTAGATATAGGGCCCAGCAGACAGTATCACACATGATAGGATTAGATACAGTGGCTCAGCAAACAGTATCACACATGATTGGATTAGATATAGGGCCCAGCAGACAGTATCACGCATGATAGGATTAGATACAGTGGCTCAGCAGACAGTATCACACATGATAGGCTTAGATATAGGGCCCAGCAGACAGTATCACACATGATACGATTAGATACAGGGCCCAGCAGACAGTATCACACATGATCGGATTAGATACAGGGCTCAGCTCGCTGACATTGCGGCTCCAGCGCTGGACCCAGGAAAGGTAAGAATAATAATTTTGCTTTTTTATGTGTTACTGATTATTTTTGTGTGTTTGTGTTTTTTTACAGGTTCGGTTGTTAGACTTCGGATTCGAGGACTTCAATGACGGCTTTTTTTTTATTCTCAATAAAATGGTTAATGGGAGCTGTGTTTTTTTATTTCAATAAAATATTTTTTATATGTGCTTGTGTCTTTTTAAACTTTATTATCACCGCCTTAGTAATGGCCGCTGGCTGATTGACAACCTCCATTACTAAGGCGGGGCTTAATGTTAGCAGGTGCAGAGGCCAACACTAACCCCCATTATTACCCCGGTACCCACCGCCACAAGGGGTACTGGAAAGAGCCAGGTACGAACCAGTACCCGTCCATCTGTAGTGACGGGCAGGGACCGGGGTGGCCACAGGCTGGTAGTATTAGGCTGGGGAAGGCCAAAAACAGTGGCACCTACCACCCTGGTAATGCTGCCTGCTGCTGCTGCTGTGTTGTATCTGGCTGGTTATGAAAATTGGGGGGGAGCCGACATCGTTCTTTTCAATTATTATTTTTTTTATTTTTTTTTAAATGACGTGGGGTCCTCCCATTTTTCATAACCAGCCAGATACAATAAGGCAGCAGCAGCCTAGCATTACCAGGGTGGGAAGGGTCACTGTATCTGGCCTTTCCCCTCCTGATAATACCAGCCTGCGGCCACCCCAGTGGCCGACCATCACTACAGATGGTCAGGTACTGGATGGTACCCGGCTCTTCCCAGCACCCCTGGTGGCGGTGTGTACCGGGGTAATAAAGAGGGTTAGTGTTAGCCTCTGCACAGGCTAACACTAAGCCCCGCCTTAGCAACGGACGCTGTCAATCAGCCGGTGGCCATTATTAAGGCGGTAGTAATATAGTTTAAAAAAAAACACAAAGACATAGAAAAAATATTTTATTGAAATAAAAAAAACCCACACAACCCTCATTAACCATTTTATTGATAATAAAAAAAAAGCCGTCATCGAAGTAGTCCTGGAATCCGCAGTAGTCCAACGACCGAACCTGTAAGAAAACACACAAGAAGAACGATTAGTAACACATGTGTTAGGCTTAGATACAGGGCCCATGTGTGATACTGTCTGTGGGACCCTGTATCTAAGCCTACCACAACGTAGGCTTAGATACAGGGTCCAGCTGACAGTAATCTTATACAGTATAAGATTACTGTGTGCTGGGGCCCTGTATCTAAGCCTACAGTGTGGTACGCTTAGATACAGGGCCCATCAGACAGGATCACACATGGGCCATGTATCTAAGTCTACCATGTGATTGGCTTAGATACAGGGCCCAGCAGACAGGATCACACAATCTGTGATCCTGTCTCATGGGCCCCCTAAGCCTGCTACATCGTAGGCTTAGGGGTTGGGCAGTCCCTAAACATTGATGGCCTATCCACAGGATAGGCCATCAATAGCTCATGTGTCTCCAGGGACCCGCCAATTAGCTGCTTCCCTTAATTTCACTACTCGCTCACACTGTGAATCGCCGACACAGATTCACAGTGTGACCGGAATGAAGTGACCGGAATGAAGGGGAGCAGCTCTCGTACGAGTGCTGCGGCCCCTTCAAAACAGCTGATTGGCGGGTCCCGGGAGTCGGACCCAGCCAGTCAGGGCTAATCTTACCTTCCTCTTCGGCCGCGGCGGGAGTTCTGTCTTCTCGATGCTGTGCGCGGCGCATAGCGCTGTGACGTCATGCGCCGCGCACAGCGCTTGACGTCAGGACCTCCGCTGCGATCCGGAACCAGGAAGGTAAGTAAAGTCTGTTATTATAGTAACAGGGGCCCGCGGCCCGAGTTACTATAGTAAATTTTTATTGATGTGGTGGGGGGGGGGGGGCTGTGGGCCCCCCTGGCATCGGGGCCCGGTCGCAATTGCGACCGCTGCGACCCCTATAGCTACGCCAGTGTCCCTGATGACTTTCATTGTTCTCAGCCTTTTGGTTTGTCCTGCAGCTGCTGCCTGTGATGAGCAAATGTTATACCCAAGATAGGAAAAGTAACATAAAGACGACATAACCGTATCCATAATATCTGTGATATCCAGACAGTCTAGAGATCTGTAGTGACAATGTGCGCTTGTTATTTGCAGAAGGATCTGGCCATGATTTGATGTGTTGATGCGGGATATTTGGCGTGGTTAGGGGGCGTGGCTTAAAATGTCCCTCTTTTCCGAATTCAAAAGTTGGTAGGTATGTGTAAATTGCCAGAAAAGAGTCCTGAGATGAGTCCAGGTATACCGGCCTTGGCTTCCTCTGAGCACTGATCATGCGCTGGATGCCTTTCGACTCTTCTCTGGTCATTTACATACAGTGCACGCTGTATTATAACTTCTTTTTAGACAAAATGCTAAAACGGACAGTTTTAAGAGAGGCATGTTTAGCATGCTAAACCCCTGCAGTATGATGACATACTGATGTTATCGTGTCCTAAAATCTAGTGACATGTTTCCAGCCTTAATAAATCTCCCCCATAGTGTAGATTAGATTAGTTAGGTGAGAGGGCTTTTATTACTGTATATATCATTGTAATGCCTATACTCAGTGGTGTAGCTATAGGGGTCGCAGCGGCCGCAGTTGCAACTGGGCCCCAAAGCCAGGGGGGCCCGCGGGCCCCTGCACAACACATTAATAAAAAGTTACTATAGTAACTGGGGCCGCGGGCCCCTGTTACTATAGTAACTGACAGTACTTACCCGACCTGGTTCCGGGAGCACAGCGGAGGTCCTGATGTCACAGCGTTGTGCGCAGCGCATGACATCACAACGCTATGCGCCGCGCACAACATCCCATCCCTGGATAGAGCCAGGACCTCCGCTACGGCTGAAGAGGAGGGTAAGATTAATATCCCTGTCTGCTGATGCTGATAGGTCGGGGTCCGACTCCCAGGATCCCGCCACTCAGCTGTTTTGAAGGGGCCGCAGCGCTCGTACGAGAGCTGCTTCCCCTTCATTCCAGTCACTTGCTCACACTGTGAATCCATGCCGGCAACTCACAGTGTGAGCAAGTGAGGGAAATGAAGGGGAAGCAGCTCTCGTACGAGCGCTGTGACCCCTTGAAAACAGCTGATTGGCGGGGTCCTGGGAGTCGGACCCCGACCCATCGGCTATTGATGGCCTATCCTGAGGATATGCCATCAATGTTTAGGGACTGGACAACCCCTTTAAGCCTACGATGTAGCAGGCTTAGAGGGCCCATGAGACAGGATCACAGATTGATACCTTGAGGTAGGCTTAGATACAGGGTCCAACAGACAGTATCACACATGGGCCCTGTATCTAAGCCTACCACATGTGTTACCAATAGTTTTTTTTGTGTTTGTGTTTTCTTACAGGTTCGGTCGATGGACTACTTCGATGATGGCTTTTTTTTTATTAATAAAATGGATAGTGAGGGTTTTTTTATTTAAAAAAAATATTTTTTCTATGTCTGTGTTTTTTTTAAACTTTATTACTACCACCTTAGTAATGGCCACCGACTGATTGACCGTGTCCATTACTAAGGTGGGGCTTAGTGTTAGCCGGTGCAGAGGCTAACGCTAACCCCCATTATTACCCTGGTACCCACAGCCACCAGGGGTGCCGGGAAGAGCCGGGTATGATCCAGTACTTGACCACCTGGTATTATCAGGCTGGGAAAGGCCAGAAACACCCCCCCCCCCCCGGTAATGCCGGCCTGATGCTACTTTATTGTATCTGGCTGGTTATGAAATACCCACGTCATTTAAAAAAAATTAAAAATTGTAAAAAATTATGTGGGGGTCCCCCCCTAATTTTCATAGCTAGCCAGATACAACATAGCAGCAGCAGCCTAGCATTACCAGGACAGGAAGGGCCACTGTTTTTTGCCTTCCCCAGCCTAATACTACCAGCCTGTGTTAGCCCCAGTGCCCGACCGTCACTACAGATGGTCGGGTACTGGTTCGTACCCAGTTCTTTCCAGTACCCCTGATGGCGGTGGGTACCGGGATAATAATGGGGGTTAGTGTTAGCTTCTGCATCGGCATAACATTAAGCCCCACCTTGTTAATGGACACAATCAGCCAGAAGCTATTACTAATGTGGTAAAATAATAAAGTTTAAAAAAATTCAAGGACATACAAAAAATATTTTATTGAAATAAAAAAACCCACACAACCCTCATTAACCATTTTATTGAGAATTAAAAAAACACTGTCATTGAAGTAGTCCTCGAATCCGACGTAGTCCAACAACCAAACCTGTAAAATAACACAAACACACAAAAATAATTAGTAACACATAAAGAAGCAAAACAATTATTATTATTACCTTTCCTGGGTCTAGCGCTGGAGCCACAATGTCAGCGAGCTGGGCCCTATATCTAAGCCCATCATGTGTGATACTCTTCTGCTGAGCCACTGTATCTAATCCTATCCATAGTTTATAGGGTGGTAGTGCTATAGATATGCTGTCTCCTATACACACATATACACACACACATTTTCTTGGGGGGGGGGACATATGTATTGGGGCTATTTCCCCTGACATTTTAAGACCTTAGTGAAGCCATTGGCTGCTAGTGCTGCATTGTTGGGTCACTTAGGAGACCCAGCGATGCAACTGAAAGCTGCGGACTGTCGGCCATGAGAAGTTTACGGGGGGGGGGGGGCCCAATAAGAACTTTTGCATCGGGGCCCATGAGCCTTTAGCTACGCCCCTGCCTATACTTATTTATAATTGCTGTCCCTCTTTATTACAAATTATGGGGTGTGTTGAGTTAGGTAGTCTAGCAACCACTTATCTTCCTGCGTGGGTGAACACTCTACTCAAATGGTCACAGGAAGTGTTATCTGCTGTATCGGAGACTCCTCTTTTTGTTACACAGACTTTTTTCAGGTAACTAGCTCAGGCAACAGGAAGCATGAGAAGATTGCAGAAAAAAATTTCAGTTGAGGATAAATAAAAGATGCAAGGCAAGGGGGTAACGGTGCAAATGGACAAATAATTTTCTATTTCTGAGATCAGCCATAATAACAAAGAGCTGTAGAGCTTGAGTTTTGCAGTTACCTGCACAGCTACCTGTATATCTGTGAACAAATGTGTCAATAGTTTCAGTCCAGGGAGCACCTTCAGTCTGATAACAGCTGTGAAAACATAATACTTGCAGAGTTTATAACTCATGTACATCTAGTGTAGCTTGGAGGGCAGAAGTGCAAGTATGTTCGATCCCTCTTTGAATGTAATGAATCAGGTGTAAATGTTCACATAGAGAAGATGGAGTGAAAACAACATTTGTTATGGAATTGATGTATGTATACATGGTGATGATATTGTCAGTTAATAGTTTAATGCATCTCTTAGGTTCTGTTCAAATCTACATCTAGGATTCCATTAATACCAAAAAGCACCGCACAGTTCCAGATTCGTCGTAATCTCCTCCTTTACTTAGATCTTATCCTGCTTGAACCAGTGAACTGAAAACCATGAGAAATGTATACGTCACATGTCACCAAGGGGTTAAAGGGAAGGTGTCATGATTTTATTTATTTTTTTATTATATTGCTTTTAATAAAATATAAACAAATTTTTATTTATTAGTGTTGTGACTTGAAACTTTTTACTGTATTAAAAAATGTTTTATTTATTTGTGTGTTTGTGTTTTACTTTTTTTTATTTTTGAACTTTTACTTCCCTATGGGGGCTGCCATTTTTTTTTTCATTTCTGTATGTGTCGATTAACGACACATACAGAGATGGAATACAGCACATACAACCCCATAGAGAATGCGAACGGGAGCTGCTCCATTCTCAGAAGCGTACGCCGTCTGCGTGGGAACCGCGCATGCGCCGCTCCCACACAGACCTAAACAAAGCTCGTTTGTAGAGCGACATCCGGCGCCATTTTCATGTGGACCGGAGCCGCTGCCAGACAGTAAGATGACGAGGAGAAAGTAGAGAGATGATCCAGCGACGTACGGTGAGTAAAAGGAAATCCTAGTTTCCACTTTATTGAACAGTCAATATGACAGTAGACACACAGGAGGGTGAATGCAATATAGGTGGTCTTCCAAGGCAAATAATAGAAGCCTACGCGTTTTCGAATACACACAGTATTCTTAATCATGGTTATCAGCCATGATTAAGAATACTGTGTGTATTTGAAACGCGTAGGCTGGCAGGGATATATTAACAATAAGGAATAGAGTGCCTAGGCACAGAGTCCCAATTTCCCAACCACCATAGGAATAGTATCAGTTAAAATGTAACTTTTATTAATGTATCAAATGGAGACAAACAACAGACAAGCAAGAGTTAAAATTGTGTTCAAAAGACGGCCAGTGTGAGTCACAGAGAGTAGAACAAATGTATGCAGCACATCGCTGTGCACTGTGTGAGAGACTGATTCGGCAGCTGCAGACTGCCGTGGCAAGAAAACAGTCCCACACTAGTAGAAGAGATCACTGGACCGTCAGTGAATGTTAAAATGGCGAAAGCCCCCCCGACATGTTTCGCTGCACAAGCAGCGTCCTCAGGGGATAATTCGGGGCTAACATTAGCCCCGAATTATCCCCTGAGGACGCTGCTTGTGCAGCGAAACATGTCGGGGGGGCTTTCGCCATTTTAACATTCACTGACGGTCCAGTGATCTCTTCTACTAGTGTGGGACTGTTTTCTTGCCACGGCAGTCTGCAGCTGCCGAATCAGTCTCTCACACAGTGCACAGCGATGTGCTGCATACATTTGTTCTACTCTCTGTGACTCACACTGGCCGTCTTTTGAACACAATTTTAACTCTTGCTTGTCTGTTGTTTGTCTCCATTTGATACATTAATAAAAGTTACATTTTAACTGATACTATTCCTATGGTGGTTGGGAAATTGGGACTCTGTGCCTAGGCACTCTATTCCTTACCATTATAGACATAGGTGCGAGTCCCGGAGGTGGGATCTAAATCTATCTGATGGTTATGGCACATCTTGTGAATATGCCATAAATGTCCATGATGGGCAAACACCTTTTATTTTCACTCTGCAAGGCAAAAATAAGACCATTTTGACTACTTCCCCCTACAGAGCCACTATTTTGTAACTTACTGTAATGGTGAGGGTAGGGAAACAGACAAGTGTACACAAAGCTAAGGGAAATGGGGCAGTTGCCCACGGCAACACCGTGAGCAACAAGAGTGGTGAATGAGCCGAGTCAAACCAGGAGTGTATGAGGTACCTAACGCTGAGCAGGAGAGTAGTCAACAAGCCGAGTCAAACCAGGAGTGTACGAGGCACCAAACGCAGAGCAGGAGAGTAGTCAGTAAGCCAGGGTCAGTATGAAGCAGGGTCAAATAGTTCAGAAGCTGCAGCAGGGCCAGGAAACCACACGAGAAGAATCACAAGCAAGGAGGAACAGGAAAGGCAGGTATAAATAGACAGAGGGCGGGAGCTAGCTCCGTCTGGCCAGGCTGTGATAGGCTCTCCCACTCCTAAGCCTGCCATCCTGAGTGGTGGAAGACGGAGTCAGTCTCACAGACATAGAAGCAGGTGCAGACTGATTACCTATGGGCGTATACACAGACGCTGTGCCTGGCAGATCCTTTACACTTACAGTCGTCAACATTGAAATTGCAACACCAAGAAGGACAAACCGTAAGGTTATGCAAATCGAGGAAGTAGCAGGTGTTGCTAAGATCTGCAAATGATCACATTTTTAAGCGCCTCGCTCCAACCTGTGGCATGTGGGAGAGACATAAAAGCCAGATTGAAAGCAAAGTCTTCTAGCCACATGAAACCTCAAATATTGGATCAAGTGGCGTGGGATGATTGTGCGATGACTCTTGTTAGTCCACATGCCAGTTATCGCCACTTGTCGCAAACTAACAGGGACAGAATCCTTGAACTGAGAGACCTTGGTTTATAACACCAGCAGAACGCTATGTGCCTAAGCCGAGATTTCAGCACTGTTCAACGTTGTGTGACCTGGAGGTTGGGAGAACAACAACGAACGGGAGTCACATGGCGGATCGTCTGATTTGAAGAATGGAGCAAAGTGATCCATTCTGTACTGCAAGTGAAACTGGACATCCCATCTCAAGCCTAAGGCGGCAACCAGTGTCGACACAAATCATCACAAGGTGTTTGCATGAAATTGTGCTAC
Source organism: Rhinoderma darwinii (assembly GCF_050947455.1). Taxonomy (NCBI): domain Eukaryota; kingdom Metazoa; phylum Chordata; class Amphibia; order Anura; family Rhinodermatidae; genus Rhinoderma; species Rhinoderma darwinii. Next base: position 126,636,046 of record NC_134687.1, on the reverse strand, counting down.
GAGCTACACGTCCAGCTACAGGTGTTCCATTAAACACACGCCACCGCTCTTAAAGGCTATCATGGTGCACAGAAAGACGTCAATGAAGGTCTATCCTCTTCAGCGATGAGTCCCGCTTTTGTCTCAGACGCAATGATAGCCGGAGATTGAACTAGAGACCATGTGGGCAACGCCATGAAGAGGCTTTCACAAGGGAATGTCACACAGGTCCTACTCCCGGGATTATGGTGTGGGGAGACATAATGTACGGTAGCTGGACCCCTCTAGTCTTCATGTCAGGTACACGAACAGCTCGGCGTTTCATTGATTTGGTCTTGGAGCTAATGGTACGTCCATTTCTCCAAATTATCCCAGAAGCCATTTTTCAACAGGACAAAACCAAAACAAGGCCACATGATGCTCATGCTACTGTGAGTAGCCCGCGTGGCCTAAACATGCTACAATGGACTGCAGCATCTCCCATCCAGCAAATCTGGGACGTCATTGGTCGGCAATTGCAAAGGGAGCTGCCATCAGCCAATCTTGATGATTTGCGTGCCCAAGTGAATTCAGTGTGGCATAACATTCCTCAAACAACCATTAATAACCTCATTGATAGCATGCCAAGGTGTGTAAGCACGTGTATTTCTGTACGTTGCTTTCGTACTCGATACTGAATAAATCAAGATGTTTGGAATATTTTGTTGCCATTTTTTTATTGTTTGCATATCATTAACTTGTCTATTGAACCTATAATTTCTACAATTCCAAAACTTTTCCTTCTCGGTGTTGCAATTTCAATGTTGAGGAGTGTATTTAGAATAGTGTCCTCTTCAGCTCACAGGCAGGCAAAAGGAAAGCCAGGTTCAGATCAAGGTTGGTGGAGGCCCCTTGGTAAAGAATTTGGTAACAGTGTCATATAATATGCGGCTTGCCTAAGTTGACATTACACATATTGTCTTCAGATCCCTCCATTATCAACAGAATTCACCAATAGTCTACTGTGTATGAGGGCAACCTGGCTGTTTCCCGATGTCTGCTGTTGAGGGAAACATGGTACACCGTGTTTGATTTTAACATGCTAGATCCTTTAGAGATAAGCTCTGCCAGGGGTGTATGGCAGCCACTTATCCCCATTTCCTGATGCACTTGACATTTAGGCTCAGCTTCTGGATTTCTTTGTTAGCAGTGCAGGCAGATGGGGCATCAGAGCTCTGAATAAGGAGAGTGAAGCTTTAACTCTACTTAGTAAGCGTTGTATAACCACCTCTCCTACCACACAGAAAAACTTTTTATTGTCGTTGGAAAAACAACTTTTTAGATTCTCATTCTTAGCTGCTGAAAGTGTCTTGGAAGCACTGGAGGGAACTGGGAGGTGGGGGCTGTTGCAATTCCCATTTTGCCCTCCCTATAATGAGGCCCCCGTTGACAGCTGAAGCAGCTCTCCATTGAGAGGACTCCATCAAACAAATCCCCATAGCTCAACTTTTTAGACATCTGTGAGTGGGACATAAGGGGAGGAGAGTCATATCTGAACTTTCGGGTTATCTTTTTTATGATTGAAGTTTAATTTCTTCTTTGTTAAATAACAAATCAACTCTAGACACTCATCTGTTTGTATGCCGCTAAAGTCCCATGTTTCTTGGATACCGTGAAAAGTGTTTTATGTTGAAATTGTCTCATTATCTGTAATTTCCTGTCATTGTTTGCCGTTTTATTGACAATGATAGAAAAAGAGCAAAATGTACTTTAAATGTATTTTCAATAGGCCGTTCTATATATGTTCAGCTCTGTCCCTCTTATCTGGACATCTTCATTTGCATAATGCCTTAAGTTCCTTTATAGCTTTTTTTGCAAGTAATTCATCCAAAATGTCAGAGGTAAGTGTCTGAATATCAAGACAAATACAATGAGGTTACTTCAGAAAGTGTTCAATTTAACCAAAGTAAGTTGGCAATTTGAGTCAAATCAGTTTCTCAGAATATATTCCAAGATGTATACAGTCAGACTCGAGGACTGTGCTAACACAGTCTAAAGCAGGGGTCTCAAGCACGCGGCCCGCGGGCCGCATGCGGCCCCTGGGGCTGTCATCTGCGGCCCGCGGGACACAGAGCCGCTAGTATCTGCTCTGCTCCGAGACTCTGGAACTGCCTGACATCGCTGTCCACATATAAACAGCGATGTCTGGGGCTTCCCTAGAGCTGGAGTCCCGGGCAGAGCGCTAGTACAGGCTCTGCTCCGGGACTCTGTGGAATTCCCTGACATCGCTGCTCATATATGGACAGTGTGTCAGGGTCTTGCCCAGAGCGGAGCAGAGCGCTGGTGTCGGCTCTGCTCCTGGACTCTGTGGAATTCCCTGACATCGCTGTCCACATATGAACAGTGATTTCTGGGGCTTCCCCAGAGCCGTAGTCCTGAGCAGAGCGCTGGTGTCGGCTCTGCTCCTGGACTCTGTGGAATTCCCTGACATCGCTGTCCACATATGAACAGCGATGTCTGGGGCTTCCCCAGAGCTGGAGTCCCGAGCAGAGCGCTGGTGTCGGCTCTGCTCCGGGACTCTGTGGAATTCCCTGACATCGCTGCCCATATGTGGACAGTGTGTCAGGGTCTTCCCCAGAGCGGAGTCCCGGGCAGAGCGCTAGTATAGGCTCTGCTCCGGGACGCTGCGGAATTCCCTGACATATCTGCCCATATATGGACAGTGTGTCAGGGTCTTCCCCAGAGCGGAGTCCCGGGCAGAGCGCTAGTATCGGCTCTGCTCCGGGACTCCGTGGAATTTCCTGACATCGTTGCCCATATATGGACAGTGTGTCAGGGTCTTCCCCAGAGCGGAGTCCCGGGCAGAGCGCTATTATCGGCTCTGCTCCGGGACTCTGGGGAAGCCTCTGGCATCGCTGTCCATACATCGACAATGATGTCAGGGGCTTCCCCAGAACAGGAGTCCCAGTGATGTCAGGAGCACAGCTGGAGTCCCAGGAAGAGCCTACTAGCGCTCTGCCCGTGACTCCAGCTCTGGGGTTGCCCCTGACATCTCTGTCCATATATGGACAGTGATGTCAGGAGCAGAGCTGGAATCCCAGGCAGAGTGCCATATGCGACTCTACTCCGGGACTCCAGCTCTGGGCAAGCCCCTGACATCACTGTGGCAGCATCTGCAGAGGGCACTGTGGCAGAATGTACAGAGGGCACTGTGGCAGCCTCTACAGAGGGCACTGTGGCAGCCTCTACAGAGGGCACTGTGGCAGCCTCTACAGAGGGCACTGTGGCAGCCTCTACAGAGGGCACTGTGGCATTATCTACATGTGGGTGTGTGGCAGTATCTGAAGAGGACACTGGCATTATCTAGCGGTGTGTTGCATTATCTACAGAGGGCACTGTGGCCTTATCTACAGAGGGCACTGTGGCCTTATCTACAGAGGGCACTGTGGCCTTATCTAGGGGTGTGTTGCATTATCTACAGAGGGCACTGCGGCAGCATCCACAGAGGGCACTGCGGCAGCATCCACAGAAGGCACTGCGGCAGCATCCACAGTGGGCACTGCGGCAGCATCCACAGAGGGCACTGCGGCAGCATCCACCGAGGGCACTGCGGCACTATCTAAAAAGGGGCTGCCCAATCTTGACATGTGTGATAACTGAGCCGCCGGACTGCATTTAGCGACACTTAAACTGGAAAGCTGGATTGTTGAAATAAGCACGTGGAGAAATATCTCAAATTTTAAACCTAGCGCTATTATTATAGTAATGTAGTGTTATAGTAGTTCAAATAACTAATTGATTAAAAATAATTTTGTATTGTATCAAATTTGAAAGTAATGCGGCCCGTCAACTTCCCATTTTTTCTATATGCGGCCCACTTACCCGGCCGAGTTTGAGACCCCTGGTCTAAAGGATGTACTCCCACTAACTGTGTGACTGGTTATGTATATTCACACTATAAAACAACAATGTCCTTTATTGATATACACGAAAAGTTTTTATTAACCCTACTGAGGACAAACAATTGTGGATTAAAAATTGAATGCATGGACTGCCTTTTCCAATTATAAATATTATATTCTGAATTTAATGTTAATGGACAAATCTGTAGAGGGAAAAGGGATAGTCAATATATTCTCTTATATATAGGAGGATTAATATCCCAACAGATTTAAATTCACCCTTTTATAATATTATAGGATAGCGACACTAACAAAGAGCCCTCATAGTGCCACAGTGCCCACATATAGTGCCACAGTGCCCACATATAGTGACATAGTGCCACAGTGCTCAGATGCAGCGCCACAGTGCCGACATACAGTGCCCACATCAGTGCCACAGTGCCCAGATCAGTGCCACAGTGCCCACATGTAATGCCAGTGCCAACATGTAATGACAGTGCCAAAGAGCCCACATGTAATGACAGTGCCCACATAGTGCCACCCTCCAATATAGTGCCACAGTGCCCATGTAGATAGTGCCACACCCCTAGCAGATAGCACCCCTATCCCCGGCCTGAATCTCCGGCCAGAGGTTGCCGATGTTTTGGCTGGGGATTAAACTCCTAGTGGGAGCTACAGCGGCACGATCTACAAGGGGGTGTGTGGCTATATACGAGGAGTCTCTGCTTCCCCACGGAACTGCTGTTCCATGGGGAAGAACAGACAAAACGGGGCAGATCAGGTAGTGACGAGGTGGCGGGGCGGAGCTTCCCCCTGCAGTACAGCGCGATGGCGCCACTACAGAATTCATTCAACGATTCTGCTAATAAACAGAAACGTGAGAGCCCTTGTTGGCGAATTAACCAAATTAATTTGATTAATCGCCCAGCCCTACCTGAAGGGTATAATAAAAGAACGTAAGCATAGAAAGTACATTAGGGAGAAACAAGATTTTGAAACAGGCCAAATATATAAATCTAATACTGGGCAGAACGAACATCAACGTGAAAACCCTTGTATAGAAGGTTCTGAAATAGATTAATCTGGTTTAGAACATATATTTTCCAATACTGAACGTAGAAAAAATTCTAGAACTTCTAAGTCTTGGTATAGAAGGGCCTATAATAAAGCCCACCCAACAACAAAAAATATGACAGGTCACAGAAAAACATAAGGTCTTGCGAATTTAGATAAAAGGAATTCTTAAAGTGAATTGATTTCACAAGGAGAAGGATGTTCAACTCAAAAACTACAAACAGCACCTTCTGGAACTGTATCATCCAATGTTGTCTTACGTCCTTTATCATTAGAGGGAGTATCTCTACAAATGATGGAACCTTCACAAGGGAACATGTATTCATTAATGGCAAGTTCAGCACAAATCTCTCAACAAAATTTTTTAGGGAATGGTCCTGTACAACTGAGAGTCAGCGACAAATTCGGTATAACAAGCAACAACAATATAATTTCCAAAGAAGAGATATTAAGTAATAATAGAGCAATCTCCAACGTGGCAGGCATTCAGAATAAAATTCATTTTCAAATAATTAATCTTTCGTCAATTAATTTAACAGCATAACAAATAGACTTAGGGCCTGTTCACATCAGCGTTGGCTTTCCGTTCCATGGTTCTGTCGGAGGTTTCCGTCAGGTGAGCCCCGCAACGGAAAGTCAAACTGAAACCACAGCTTCCATTTCAGTCACCATTGATATCAATGGTGACGGAAATATTGCAAATGGTTTACGTTCGTCACCATTCCGTCAGGTTTCCGGTTTAACGACGGAATCAATAGCGCAGTCGATTGTGCTATTGGTTCCGTTGTTAAAACGGAAACCTTCTGGAATGGTGACAAACGGAAACCATTAGCAATGTTTCCGTCACCGTTGATATCAATGGTGACTGAAACGGCAGCTGTGGTTTCAGTTTGACTTTCCGTTGAGGGATTCACCCAACGGAAACCTCAGACGGAACCACGGAACGGAAAGCCAACGTTATGACTTTTGGAATGTGGGGAGGAAAAAACGAAAATGAAAATCTGAAAAAGGGCTGCGATGGGAAGGGGTTAATGCTGGTAAATTTCCATTCCGGAATAATTTCTACCAAAACAAAAAAAAAAATATCTATATATATATATATATATATATATATATATATATAAACAAATGTCTCTAGTAAAAACGGATCTGTGTAAAAAAGTATTGCCTAGTCATAATACAAGTCTATTACGTACAAAAGCATTGTCCAATCGTAACATATGTCTATTTTGCAATATAAGCTGCTATATATCACAAGCTTGCACATATCATAAGCAGATGTTTTACATTAGTCTATATATAAAGGGTTCAGCGACGCGTCCCATTCTGTAGGTACGTGCCACTGTTTCCTTGTCTCTTCCCCTTCCTCATATAGTGACGCATCCTGTTTCTAGGTGACGCTTCGCTGATTGACATCGTGACGCGTCCTGTGACGTTTTACAGCTTTCTGTTACACTCCCGTTCAGTGACCAATCAGGAAGCGAGTTACTCTACTTACTATTGTTAGGGGTCACCTGATTGTTTTATCAGGTGAACCAATTGAATTGGACTAGACTAAGGGGGGAAGTTATTTAACCCCTTCCCACCGAATCACGTACAGTAACGTGATTAAAACTGGTGTAGTAACGCATTTTCACGTTACTGTACGTGATGGAGATGAAGCTGGCTCAGGAGCTGAACCAGCGACATCACCGCCGGGTGACAGCTGTATGTTACAGCTGGCACCCTGAGGTATCGGCCAGGACCGGAGCTAGCATCCGATCCAGCAGATTAACCCCTCAGATGCTGCGTTCAATAGAGATCGCAGCATGTGAGGAGTTTTTAGCCACCGGCACCCCAGCAACGTGATCGCTGGGTTGCCGGTGCCTGCAAAGACGATCGGAGGCCTAATACTTACCTCCCGGTCCGCCAGTAACGGAATCCTCCTATGCCCCGTCGGCGTCGGGGCCCAGAAGGCTTCCGGTACCATCGGCAAGATGGCGCCGGCTCAGCTTCCTGCTCAGAAGCTGAGCCGGCGTCATCAGCAGTGGGTGTCCACTGTATATTACAGCGGACACCCTGATCTATCGCCAGGAACTGGAGCCAGCTCCGATTCCTGGCATTAACCCCTTCGATGCAGCAATCCATTGCGATCGTTGCATTCTAGAGGTTTGTAGCAAATCGGCAGCCTGCCATGTGATGGCAAGGCTGGCGACTGCTACCATGGCAACAGGAGCCCTAACAATGGCCTCCTGTCTGCCATTACGTAAGCTGATTAGGCCCCAGCCAGAGTGTTGTCAGTGAACAACCGACAGTTCCAATACATTGCACTACATAGGTAGTGCAATGTATTAGAACATCAAACAAACAGTTGAACATTCAAGTCCCCAAGTGGGACTAAAGAAAAGTGTAAAAAAAAAAAGTGTAAAAAAAGTAAATAATAAAAGTTGTAAAACATACAATAAAAGTTTCAAGTAATAAAATAAAACACAATCGCCCTTTTTCCCTTATCAAGTAATTTATTATTGAAAAAAATAATAAGCCATACATATTTGGTATCGCTGCGACCGTAACGACTTGAACTATAAAATATTATGTTATTTATCCAGCGCAGTGAATGGCGTAAAAAAAAACCTCAAAAACACTCCCATAATTACTGTTTTTTTGGTCACTGTCTTCCAAAAATTGAAATAAAAAGTGATCAAAAAGTCGCATGTACCCAAAAATGGTACCTATAAAATCTATACCTCGTCTCACAAAAAACAAGCCCTCACATAGCTCAATTGACGAAAAAATGTAAAAGTTATGGCTCTCACAACTTGGCGACAGAAAAAATACATTCTCTTTCCAAAAGTAATTTTATTGTGCAAAAAATTATAAAAAAGTCCTATAAATTAGGTATCGCCGGAATCGTACTGACCCGCAGAATAAAGGTAACATGTAGTTTATAACACCTGGTGAACGCTGTACATAAAAAAAACCCTAAAAAACTATGGCAGAATTGCTGTTTTTTTGTCACCTTGCCTCCCAAAAAAAGGATAACAAGTTATCAAAAAGTCGCATGTACCCCAATATGGTACCAATAAAAGCTACAGCTCGTCCCGTAAAAAAAGAGCCCTCATACCACTACGTCTATGAAAAAATAAAATAAGTTAAGGCTCCAATAAGTCAGGAAAGAAAAATATCCAGTTGTGCCGGCCCGAGGGGAACATTTCTTCTGTTTCAAAAGGCGATGTATCAAGGCACTAAAATTAGGGAACCAGGAAGGGGAGGGCCCAAACATATCCGCTGGAAGCGAGGGTGCCCATATTATACCAGGACAACACTTTCCCGTAAAAATTCCCCAAACTGCAAAGGTGCGGTCCAAAAGGGGGATAAGGAAGGACATTTATCAGTGCGACACCAGCCTGTGCAGAAAGGATCGATCACAGCGTAATACACATCTATGGATCATTTTGTTATTTTTTTTACCTTATTATTATACCACCTGACTATGCCCCTGATATACTCTGCCGAGCTCACATATGCCCCACATTATAAACGGAAACACCAGTGATACTCCAAACAAAACTATTACCAAGCAAATTCCACGCTCCAAAAGCCAAATGGCGCTCCCACCCATCTGAGCCCTACAATGTGCCCAAACAGCAGTTTACTTCCACATATATGGCATCGCCATAACCGGGAGAACCCTTTTAACAATTTTTGGGTGTGTGTCCCCAGTGGCACAAGCTGGGCACGACATATTTGACACTGAATTGGCATATCTAGGGAAAATTTTTAATTTGTACCTTCCGCAGCGCAATCATTTATGGAAAAGACACATGGCGTGAAAATGCTCACTACAGCCCTTAATAAATGCCTTGAGGGGTGCAGTTTCCAAAATGGGGTCTCTTCTCAGGGGTTTCTTTTATTATTTCACATCAAAGCCTCTGCAATTGTGAACCAATACTTTATATGTCACCAAATTAGGCCTCAATTTTACATGGTACACTTTCACTCCTGAGCCCTGTTGAATGTCCAGGCAAAAGATTAGGGCCACATGTAGGGTGATTCTAAAACAGGGAAACACCGCATAATAATTGAGAGCTGTCTTGTTATGGTGGCACAAGCCGGGCACCACATATTGGCGTATCTAAGGAAAAATTCCCATTTTCACACTCCCACATCGTGCGCACACAAATTTCTGCAAAACACCTGTGGGGGTTAACATGCTCACTACACCCCTAGGTGAATACCTTGAGGGTGTTGTTTCCAAAATGGCATCACTTCTGGGAGGAATCCACTGTTTTGGTCCCACAGTGACTTTGCAAATGCAACATAGCGACCAGAAACCAAATGCAGCAAAATCTGTACTCCAAAAGCAAATGGCGCTCCTTCCCTTCTGAGCCCTGCCGTGTGCCCAAACAGCAGTTTATGACCACGTGTGGGGTATTCCCGTACTCCAGAGAAGTTGCTTTACAAATGTTGGGGTTCTTTTTTTCCGTTATTTGTTGAAAAAATTAAACATTTGGAGCTAAAGCTACATCTTATTGAAGAAAAAGGATTTTTTTTATTTTCACTGCCCAATTCTAATAAAATCTATGAAACACCTGTGGGGTCAAAATGCTCACTACACACCTAGATGGATTCCTCAAGGGGTGTAGTTTTCTCAATGGAGTCACTTTTTTTGGCGTTTTCACTGTTTTGGTCCCTTAGGGGCTTTGCAAATGCGAGATCGCCTCCGCAAACCATTCCTGCTAAATTTGAGCTCCAAAAGCCAAATGTCGCTCTTTCCCTTCTAAGCCCTGCCGTGTGTCCAAACAGCCATTTATTACCACATGGGGGTATTGTTTTACTCGGGAGAAATTGCTTTACAAATGTCGTGGTGCTTTTTCTCCTTTAGTCCTTATGGAAATTAGAAAAAATTAGTTCAACCAACATTTTCTTTGAAAGAATGTAGATTTTCATTTTCATGGCCCATTTTCAATAATTTCTACAAAAAACCTGCAGGGTCAAAATGCTCACTACACCGCTAGATAATTTCCTCAAGGGGTGTAGTTTCCCAAATGGGGTCACTTTTGGTGGATTTCCACTGTTTTGGCACCGAAAGAGCCCTTCAAACCTGACATGGTGCCTAAAATATTTTCTAATAAAAAGGAGGCCCAAAATCCACTATGTGCTACTTTGCTTCTGAGGCCTGTGCTTCAGTCCAGTAGCAAGCTAGGGCCACAAATGGGATATTTATAAAAACTGCAGAATCTGGGCAATAAATATTGAGTTGCATTTCTCTGGTAAAAACTTCTGTGTTACAAAAAAAATAGATTAAAAATGAATTTCTGCAAAAAAAAAATGAAATTTGAAAATGTAACCTCTACGTTGCTTTAATTCCTGTGAAACATTTAAAGAGTTAAGAAACTTTCTAAATGCTGTTTTGAATACTTTGAGGGGTGAAGATTTTAAAATGGGGTGACTTTTTGGCGGTTTCTAATATATAAGGTCCTTTTGAAATTTTCTTGAAAATGTGAGAAATTGCTGCTAAAGTTCTAAGCCTTGGGACGTCATAGAAAAATAAAAGGACGTTCAAAAAACGATGCCAATCTAAAGTAGACATGTGGGGGATGTTAATTAGCAACAATTTTGTGTGGTATAACTGCGTGTCTTACAAGCAGATACATTTACATTTTAGAAAAATGCTAATTTTTGCAATTTTTGTGTTTTTCACTGATAAATATTGAATTTATCGACCAAATTTTTCCACTATCATAAAGTCCAATGTGTCACGAGAAAACAATCTCAGAATCGCTTTGATAGATAAAAGCATTCCGGAGTTATTACCACATAAAGTGAAATATGTCAGATTTGAAAAAATGGGTCTGGTCCTGAAGGCCAAAATGAGCTTGTCCTGAAGGGGTTAAAGAGATGCCAGTACACCCGCGGGTGCCATTGAAGCAACATTTTATGTGGCGAAACATGTAAGGAGACTGATTTATGGACTTTTATTGTTATTTTAATGTACAATCCATGTATGACTAGCCTCACAATCGTCAAATGAGTAGTTTAGTGGTAGTAGGGGGATTAGATTAGCATGTAGAGATCAGCGTGTATAGCAATTTTTCTAATAAGGAGGAATGCCTCCATTTTTTCTCATTTTGAGCTGACAGTAAGAAGTAAATTAGGCGGGATACCTCAAATGCATCTAATAGAAATTCATCACCCCCTTTTTTGTTTCTAACTGTAAAAGAAATTCATGTTAGGAAGAACACTTTCAATGAATTTTCTGAGTTGCAAATTAGACTCACATTAGGAAGAATACCTCCAATGAATGTAGGAGTTATTGATGTCTCTATATATAAGCAGTAAATACCTCCAATAAATGCAGGAGATATCAACACATTTAATACATGAGTTTGCAAATAAATGAATACAAATATATATTGAATCGTTAGTGACGCTATCATTAGTTTGTAAATAAATGAATTCAAATATATATTGAATTGTCAGTGACGCTATCCCATAACATTATAAAAGGGTGAATTTCTATCTGTTGGAATATTAGTCCTCCTATCTATAAGGGAATATATTTAATATCTTTTTCCCTCTACAGATTTTCCCATTAACATTAAATTGAGAATATAATATTTATAATTGGTAAAGGCAGTTCATGGATTAATTTTTTTTAAAGGCTTTATTTTCAAACTTTTTTGTACGCAACACGTACAATATACAATACATACCAATCAAGACATTCAGAAAGGCATTAGTACAGTGAAGAGGAATCAAGCCAAAGCAGATACATTGCATATACAGGACATAGAAGAACACCATAATTTAATGCCTAACCGAGATACCTATCATTCACTCACATTCATCCCAGTGCTCTGACCTTCCCACCCCCCAACTACTGCTATTCCATGGATTTAATTTTTAATCCACAATTGTTTGTCCTCAGTAGGGTTAATAAAAACTCCTTTAGTGTATATCAATAAAGGACATTTTTGTTTTATAGTGTGAATATACATAACCAATCACACAGTTAGGCTGGATTCACACGAGCGTATGCGTTTTGCGCGCGCAAAAAAATGCGGCGTTTTGCGCGCGCAAAAGGTCCGTGTGTCATCAGCATATGATGCGCGGCTGCGTGATTTTCGCGCAGCCGGCATCATTATGACACTCTGTTTTTATGTTTGTAAACAGAAAAGCACCTGGTGCTTTTCTGTTTTCATTCATTCATTTTACTGCTGTTGCGCGAATCACGCGCGGCACCCGAAAGTGCTTCCGTGTGCCAAGCGCGATTTGCACGCACCCATTGACTTCAATGGGTGCGTGCAGCTCGAAAACACGGCCAAATATAGGACATGTCGTGAGTTTTACGCAGCGGACATACGCTGCGTGAAAATCACGGACTGTCTGAACGGCCCCATTGACTAACATAGGTCCGTGCGATTTTCACGCGCGTAGCACGGACATATTATACGCTCGTCTGAATAAGCCCTTAGTGGGAGTACATCCTTTAGACTGTGTTAGCACAATCCTTGTGCCTGAATATATATTTAATGCAGCACTTTCCCTGTGTGTTGTTCAAGACTTAGCTTAACCCATTAAATAAGATGTATACAGGAACGATGCTGTCTGCCGGGTAGCGGGGTCAATTTTGTAGATCTGAATAGAAAACTCCTTGAAATATAGGTTTATTTTTTAGAAAGTGACAATGCTATTTCAATAATTCATGGAAAGCATTACAGATAGCGAAAAAATAGTGTGCAAGGTTATGACTACTTAGGCCACGTTCAGACGTGGCAGAATTTTTCCGCTGCAAATGTTGGTGCAGATTCGGGGCAATTACTCAACGAATCTGCACCAACAGTTGCATATTTGACAGGTAATTCAGACATTGCAGATATCACAGCGGACTTGCCACAGATTTCAGTTTTTGCATTGCAAAAGCTGAAATCCGCAGTGAAATTCCGCTACTTCTCCGCAACAGACAGTTAACACATAGCGTAAATACTGCAGTTTTTCCGCAACAGACTTTATTGCAGAAAACCTGCAGCATAATACAGTACTAGCAGAGTGGATGAGAAATGATAAGTGGAAAAAACACTCAGAAACCTGCAGTGCGGTTTTTTAATCCACAGCATATCAATTGTAGTTGCCGTATTGCTGCTCTTTTGTTGCGGCCTTTCCCCATTGAATTCAATGGGGAGGTAAAACCCGCAACAAATAGCAGATGTTTGCGATTTTTGCGGTGGACAAGCTATACTTACCCAGAATTCTGTGGTTCTTTGTCCAGGCCAGCCTCCTGGGATGACGTTTTATCCCATGTGATCACTTCAGCAAATCCCAGGCTGCAGTGGTCACATGGAATGAAACGTCATCCCAAGGTTGCAGAACGTCAGGATGTAGGAGCGACACGTCGCCATGGTAAGTATATATATGAAAAAAAAAATGATTGCAGGATTTCTGCAGCAGATATTCCGGCTGAAAAACTGCACCACAATTTAGTGGGGTTTTTCGGCCAGAATTCCCTGCGGCCACCAGGGCGGATACACTGTGTACCTTTTACGCAGCGTATCTGTCCTGTGTGAACCTAACTACCATAGAAAGTAGGGCAAAAGAACAGGCAAAAGAACATTTGGTACTTCTGTATACAACGTTTTTAATTTGTTTGTCTCTTTGGTGTCAATAAAGAAATTTTTGCTATTTTTAGGGTGTGCATGCGTGTTTTGTTGTCCTTCGTTCTATAGTAGTTTCATATCTGATAGATACACTTTAAAACCACATAAATCCATTAAAATTCATACAGGGTAAGCATGCAAAATTAGGTATCATCCATTGTATACCGATTTTAAAAAACAAACAAAACACGTGGCCCAGAAGAACATTGCCCTGTTGTAAACTTTCTCCTATATAAGAAAGAAATGAATGAGCAAATGAATGATTTTTGTTTCTCCTTCTCTCTCTGGGGTGGGTGGGGAATGGGGGTAGGGGTGGAGGGATTGGGGATAAAATTGTAATGGTTTGTTATAGGATCTGTTTCTTGTTTGTTATTTGAATATAAAGGTAAAAAACATTACAAAAAAAAGGTATCATTGGTGCTCATTATGTTATTCCCCAAGGTGACCCATTTTAGTGACTCTTATATGGTGAGGTCAGTCGTTGTTATTTAGTGTATACTGTACACAGAGAAATGATAAAAACTTATTTCATTGGGACATTTTATACAGTACATATAATGTTTACATTGACTGCAACAGTATACAAGGTCACATTTTAGATCCATATTTTAAATACACAGCAAGTCCTATTTCGGCTGTGTTGGAGTCATGTTAACCTCATTAAAGTCTATTGAGGGCAAAAATATGTAGAACTTTTACTGTGATTTGTGTGCTGTTTTCACTATTTGAAGATCTGTATAGGGGATATTACAGCAGAAACTGACAAAATATTGACAATTCTTTAAGCTGAAAAGAAAATGCCATATTTTCTGCCTAAATTTGGTACTGTATTTCAATATATTCAGGTAAATAGGGACAAACACCCTGTGTAGAAAATAATTATAGCGGTATATTCACAAGTGGCAGATTTGTTGCAGAAATTTCTGTGACTGTCCAATTCATCTAAATGGGTCCTGCAGAAATTATGCACATGCGACAGTAAACAACCCCATTCACATGTATGAATGGATTTTCAGCATTTCTGCAACAAATCTGCTTGCCTGTGAAAAAAACACCGATACCAAGAGTGAAGAAACGTTGAATTCTTCTTTCACCTGGATTTATTCATACTGATAAATGCAATTTCATTAATATTGTATGTGATTTAGGAATTTTAAATGATCTTGCTAAACATATGAATCAGATATAATTATCCCATCTATACTAAGATATGTGCATTTACGATATGTTCTGAAGCAAACAAATGATTTTCCTTCTAAAATATTTAACATTTAATTATTTGTTCTTAGACTTTACATAAAATATTCAGTCAGGGCTTAGAAATACATTTATTTTCAGTGACAGGAAACTTGGCAATTACATAGCTTTACACTGCTAGGGTGAGGGTTCTGCAGGCCATTTAGTATTGTATAAAAACGTAAAATTTGTCAGCAAATAGTGCCATAGTTTTTTTTTTAACTATATAAATCCCTTTACAGACTACTTTTTAGACCTTGATATACTATGTTTTGCATACAAGATACAATTGATTTCCTCTGACAAGTCAATCTAAAAAAATGAAACTCCGGTTCATAAAAATACCAAATAAATCTGATACAAAATTAAATCATGTGATTATAGTAAAATATTCATATATGCTATGACTAAATATTGAAAAACAACCTATAAACAAGCATGTAAATGTTACGATTATCAAAAGGACTGCTGCTAATTAATGATTCTGTTATCTCTGTGTTTGGGCCTGGTTGATTAGCACGAAGTATATTTCTTAGGCCTATATATAAACTTCAGGCCTGGATTACTCAGGTGTTGATTATACTGTTTCTGGCACGTGCTAACTCTTTCCAGATTCTTGCTGGTGACTTTGTTCATTTGTTCATTGTCTGTCTATTTGTTTGTACTGTGGGACCTGTTGGTCCTCTGCGAGATCTAGTTTTTGTATAGTGGATTTTTGTGTATCCTAGGATCAGTAGTTCCGCTGGTTTGTTTGCCTTTCCTGTGCGTTTGGTCTGCTGCCAAGCTGTTGTCTTACCCTGCTGTGGGATAATATCGAGATAGGGTCAGTGACTGCTGTAAACTCTTGTCCACTGTCTGTTCATCTGTTAACTGCATGCATGCTATTCATCTGCCATCCAGAAACCATTTGGGTTGTTGTAGACAGATTCAGTATAATGGCCCATTTTATACCCTTGTATGGCTTGCCCTCTGCTGATAAGATGGCTACCCACTTTGTTCATCAAGCGATGAGACTTTATGGTATCCCTGAAAAAATTGTATCTGGCAAGTGTTCTGTAATGACGGGGTAGGGGCGACGGACAGGTGAGCCCTAATCTACCCGCCACTCAGTCCCTGCCTACTTGCACAGCACGTCCTAGGCGATGGCGTACAACTGGGCGACTGTCCCTACGCTCACTATGTGCACGACAGACAAAACAAGACAAGGGAACACAGAAGCAAGGGAAGAGGGGCAGTTGCCCACGGCAACACCGTGAGCAACAGAGTAGTGGATGAGCCAAATCAAACCAGGAGAGTACGCGGTAGCAAAAGCAGAATAGGAGAATAGTCAGTCAAGCAGGGTCAATATGAAGCAGAAGTCAATGGTAATAGCAGGAACAGCAGAGCCAGGAAACAAAAGAATCACAGGCAAAGGACAAGCAGCAAATGAAGGTATAAATAGACCAAGGGCGGGAGCTATAACCGTCTGACCAGGCTGTGATAGGTTCTCCCACTCCTTAGCCTACCAGCCTGAGTGGTAGCGGATCGAGTCACTCTATCAGACCTAGGAACAGATGTAGACTGATTAACCACGGGCGTCGACACAGAAGCTGTGTCTGGCAGATCCTTTACAGTACCACTGGACCCTTCCTAGGTGGACCTGGCTTGTTGGGGAACCGAAGATGGAACCTCCTGAGCAATAACCCATGGTGAACATCCCGGGCGGGTACCCAAGTTCTCTCCTCAGGCCCGTATCCTCTCCAATGGACCAGGTACTGGAGTGAGCCTTGGACCATCCTGCTGTTCACAATCTTGGCCACCTCGAATTCTACACCTTCAGGGGTGAGAACAGGGACCGGAGGTTTCCTCGAGGTAGCCAAGGACGGGGAGCAGCGTTTCAGGAGAGAGGCATGGAACACGTCGTGTATTTGAAAAGACGGGGGTAAAGGAGACGGAAGGAGACAGGGTTAAGGACCTCAATGACCTTGTACGGCCCTATATACCGGGGAGCAAATTTTTTGGAAGGAACTTTAAGGCGCAAATTTTTTGAAGACAGCCACACCAGATCCTCGACCACAAACAAGGGGTTAGTAGAACGTCTTTTATCTGTCTGAGTCTTTTGTATGCTCTGGGATGCCTCAAGGTTCTTCTGAACCTGGGCCCAGACTGTGCACAGTTCCCAATGAACGACATCTACCTCGGGATTGTTGGAACCACCAGGTGAAACGGAGGAGAACTGTGGATTAAATCCAAAAGGGGAATGAAGGAGACCCAATCATATTGACAGTCAGAGATAAAACACCTTAAATATTGTTCTAGAGACTGATTAGTACTCTCAGTTTGGCCATTAGTTTCAGGATGGAAGGCCGAGGAGAAGGACAGATCAATCTCCAACTTCTTACAGAAAGCTCTCCAAAACAGTGAAACAAATTGTACCCCTCTGTCAGAAACAATATTGACAGGAACCCCATGGAGACGCAGGATGTGTTTGACCAACAAGGTAGCTAACATCTTGGCATTTGGTAGTTTCTTGAGGGGCACAAAGTGGTACATTTTACTGAAGCGGTCTACTACAACCCACACCACCGACTTGCCTTGGGATGGAGGCAGATCGGTGATAAAATCCATGGAGATATGGGTCCAAGGTCTCTGGGGAATGGGCAAAGAACATAGTAAGCCCACTGGTCGGGACCTGGGAGTCTTGGACCTAGCACAAATTTCACAAGCGGCATCGTAGGCCTTAACGTCTTTAGGCAAGCCAGGCCACCAATAGGTTCTAGAAATTAGGTGCTTGGTACCCAGGATGCCTGGATGGCCAGATAGTGCAGAGTCATGATTTTCCCTGAGTACCCTTAGCCGGAATTGCAGGGGAACAAACAGTTTGTTCTCAGGAAGGTTCCCGGGAGCTGAACCTTGATCAGCCGCAATTTCGGAGACTAAGTCAGAATCAACAGAGGATATGATTATACCTGGGGTCAAAACACCAGCAGGATCCTCCTCCGAAGGAGGGCTGGCCATGAAGCTACGCGACAGTGCATCAGCTTTAATATTTTTAGACCCAGCCCTATAGGTGACCACAAAGTTGAATCTAGTAAAAAAACAACGCCCATCGAGCTTGTCTCGGGTTTAGCCTCAGGGCAGATTCTAGGAAAACCAGATTCTTGTGGTCGGTAAGGACCGTTACCTGGTGCCTAGCCCCCTCCAAGAAGTGGCGCCACTCTTCAAATGCCCATTTAATGGCTAAGAGTTCGCGGTTGCCACGTCATAGTTACTCTCAGTGGGCGAGAACTTCCTGGAGAAGTAGGCACAGGGACGGAGATGGGTGAGAGACCTGGTACCCTGGGACAAGACAGCACCCACTCCCACCTCGGAGGCGTCAACCTCCACAATGAATGGGTCCATCTGGTTAGGCTGAATCAGCACTGGGGCAGAGATAAAGCACTTCTTAAGGATGTCAAAAACCTGGACCGCCTCCGGAGGCCAGTGGAGGAGATCAGCACCTTTGCGAGTAAGGTCCATAAGAGGCTTAGCGATGACCGAGAAGTTAGCAATAAATCTCCTGTAATGATTAGCAAACCCCAGGAAGCACTGTAACGCCTTCAGGGAGGCAGGTTGGACCCATTCAGCCACAGCCTGAACCTTGGCAGGGTCCATGCGGAATTCATTAGGAGTGAGGATTTGACCCAAAAATGGTATCTCCTGAACCCCAAACACACATTATTCGGTTTTAGCAAAAAATTTGTTTTCCCGAAGGGCCTGGAGCACCTTCCTGACATGCTCAATGTGGGAGGACCAGTCCTTGGAAAACACAAGTATATCATCAAGGTACACTACAAGAAATACACCCAGGTAGTCTCTCAAAATCTCATTTATGAAATTCTGGAAGACCGCGGGAGCATTACACAACCCAAAGGACGTCATGCATTTATTACCCCAATTAGTAAGATCCCCAGTATTCCAGTTAAACGTGGGATTATGCATCTGCAACCAGGGAAGGCCTAAAACCAAATCGGACGATAATCCCTGCATCACCAGCACAGAACACTGTTCCAAATGAATGGAGCCAACAATGAGTTCAAAAACAGGGGTATGCTGCGTAAAATAACCATTAGCAAGTGGAGTGTGGTCGATAACCACTACCGGGACAGGTTTAGGCAAATAAATCAATGACATAGCTAGAGACATAGCAAATTCCACAGACATAATATTAGCAGAAGACCCTGAATCTACGAAGGCACTGCCGGTGGCAGACCTATCATTAAAAGAGACCTGAAAGGGAAGCAAGATCTTATTAGGTTTCATATTTACGGGAAATACCTGTGTGCCCAAGTGACCTCCCCCATGGTCACTTAGGCGCAGAAGTTTTCCAGCTGCTTATTCTTATGCCTAGGACAGTCATTCACTTGATGCTTGTCATCCCCACAGTAGAAGCAGAGACCATTCTTCCTGCGGAACTCTCTACGTTGTTGGGGAGACACGGAGGCCCCGAGTTGCATTGGTTCATCCGAGTTTTCCGTGGAAGAACGAAGCAACGGAATCTCGGGAGCCATCATAGGGGAGCCAGAGGGGAAGGCAGAAAAACGTTGAAGTCGTCGTTCCCTGAGACGTCGGTCAAGACATACCGCTAAAGCCATAACCTGATCTAGAGAGTCAGAAGAGGGATAGCTAACTAACAGGTCTTTCAGGGCATTCGACAGACCCAATCTAAACTGGCACCTCAAGGCAGGGTCATTCCACCGAGAATTTGGAAGAACTTTTACACAAATTTAGGTATTGATTTTGGTTTCTCCACTGCCTATTATCCACAGACCAATGAGAGTGAACCAAACAATAGAGAAATATCTCCGGTGTTATGTTTCAGAATTACATGATTGTTGGGTCCAGATTTTGCCATAGGCAGAGTTTGCTTGTAACAATTTGTGACTTGCATCCACTGATGTCTCTCCATTTTTCTGTAATTATGGTTTTCCCCCCAAGGCATCTTCATTTTTACATTGCTCAGACTGAGGATTAAGATGTTAACGTCAGTGTGGAGTAAGGTCCATAAGGCTTTGGGCTCAGCTGCCCTTCGTGCAAGTTTGATCACAACCGCAGGCCACATAAGTTCAAAGTGGGAGATAAAGTCTGGTTGTTCACCAAAAACATCCATTTAAGATAACCATGTGGCAAGTTGGGGCCTAGATTTATTTGTCCTTTTAAGATTTTGAGACAAATTAATTCAGTTTCCTTTATGTTGAATTTACCACAAAGCATGGGAATACCTAGGACTTTTCATTGTTCTCTTTTCAAGCCTGTCTCTACTTTCAGAAGGGCGATCTGCAGATCTCCTCCTGTTGTGGTCCATGGTCAGCCTGAGTATGTGGTCCAGAGGATCCTTGAATCTAAGTGGCGTGGCAGACAACTCCATTACTTTGTTGATTGACGTGGCTATGGCCCAGAGGAACAGTCCTGGTAACCGGCTAGAAATATACATGCTGATAGATTGATATGAGCCTTTCATGCAGTAAATCCAGATAAACCCAGGATTAAGGGCTCTTCAGCCCTCCTTGAATGTTACAATTAACAGCAGGAATTCTGTTAATCAATGATTCTGTTATCTGTGTGTTTAAACGTTGGTAGGCAATACCTTTGGTCTGAATCTGTATTTGGTCATCATTTAGCTTGGCCTGGTCGATTAGGGAGGAGTACCTTTCTTGGGCCTTTATATACTTCAGGTCTGGATTACTCAGGTGCTAGATATACTGTTTCTGGCATGTGCTAACTCTTTCCATATTCTTGTTTGTGACTTTGTTCTTTGTCTGTCTGTGTGTTTGTTTGAACTGTGGGACCTGTTGGTCCTCTGCGAGATCTACATTTTGTAAAGTGGTTTATGTGCATCTTGAGATCAGTAGTTCCACTGGTTTGTTTGCCTTTCCTGTGCATTTGGTCTGCTGCTAAGTTGTTGTCTTACCCTGCTTGCTCTGGGATAGTATTGAGATACGGTCAGTGAGTGCTGTAAACTCGTGTCCACTGTCTGTTAGTCTGTTAACTGCTTACATGCTATTCATCTGCCATCCATTCCATTTGTGCATCGTCTCCATCTTCTACTGCCTTCGGTGTTCGGTTCTGCTTGTCCATTTGTGAGTTACTAATGCCTTTAGTTTTCTGTCAGTGTTAATGCATGCTTCACCTATGTGATAGCGATTGTCTGGTGTTGGGGTCTTGAGCACTACCAGCAGCGTAACTGTAAAAAGAAACATATATACATTTCATATAGAGGCATGATTACCACCACTTCAAACCACCACAAACCTCATAATGAAGAACTTAAACTCATTCCACTTAAAGGGGTTGTCCAGTTTTTAATATTTTTAATTTGTTTATATATAAAATATTAAATC
Organism: Rhinoderma darwinii; assembly: GCF_050947455.1. NCBI lineage: Eukaryota > Metazoa > Chordata > Amphibia > Anura > Rhinodermatidae > Rhinoderma > Rhinoderma darwinii. Next base: position 126,614,881 of record NC_134687.1, on the reverse strand, counting down.
ATCTAGTTTTCTATTACACATGTATTAGAAAATATTCTCACATACCTTTCTTATATCAGTGTAGTAGGCCCCTGTCTCTTCGCAGTAGAATCTTTTAGCCCCATAGACCTATTTAATGCATCCATGAACTAACTGAATAGGACTAAATATGGCGTCAGTCATGTGACCCCCCCCCCACAAACAGACAGTGAAGTTTGTTGAATCCTTTTCTTAAGCTAGCCATGCATTTGGGATTTCAAACGGCAGTTTTCTGAACAACTTAATGTTCACGTTTCTCATGTGGTGATTGTTGTTCTGGACAACAATGCAATAAGTTGAAATGACAAATTGCTGATCGATCTCTGCTTTGATTTGTGGTCTGGTCTGGGCTTCTATTGATGAGATGCAAATCTGTAATTTGGCCTGAACGACTTTCCAAGGACTGTGTAACATCCACGGCCGTGGACCGTCGGGACTACTCACCCACTGACGGCCGCAGCCATGGACATGTGAGCGCTGGTCCGCATCTCCTCCCCAAGAAATGCCAGTACTCACTTCTGCTCTAATTTGCTGTGTCCCGTAGGGTGCACGCACACGCTCGCGCCCGGCACATGTTTAACATCACTAATTAGCCTATTATCACCCTGAACTTAAAGGGAATGTGTCGCTAGAATTTTTTTTGTATTTTTTTTTAGTTAAACAATCATTATTTGAGTGATTACACATTGTTTTAATTTTTTTAATTTTTTCACAAATCAGGAAATATTATAAATTAGATTCTAATTTATAACATTTCTATGTGCTGGTCACTAGAGGGAGCAGTTCCCAAAATTGCGGCATGGTCAATGTGGTAAAGCAACCTCATTGCTTTATGCTGCAAATTTGGGGTAGACACACTCGCTCTAGTGTCCTCACACAATCCCCCCTCCCTTATTCTGGCTAGCGCCAGGAGAAGGAGGGGGTTGAATCTTCAAACCTCCTACACTGTGTGCCGCCATTTTCTGAGCGAATGCACAGTGTAGGAGGATTAGATACAGTGCTCAGCAGACAGTATAACACTAACATACACGAACATAATACACACATCACATACACAAACATAACTTACCTGCTCCTGCCGCCGCTGCCGCCTCCTCTCCTTTGCCTTGCGCCTTCGCTTCCTTGAACATATGGCCAGAAGCCGCGACCGGAAGTCATCATCTTAATGTCTGGCCGCGGCTTCCGGTCCACAGGAAAATGGCGCCGGATTTCGCTCTGCTAACGAGCTTCATTTTGGTCTGTGTGGGAGCGGCGCATGCGCCGTTCCCACACAGACGGCGTATGCTGCAGTGAATGGAACGGCTCCCGTTCCCATTCTCTATAGGGATGTATGTGCCGTATTCCATCACAGGACGGACATTACTTTCTCAGTATCCATCTTGAGACCTTGTGCGTAGCTGTTGCTACTGTTTGGACTATCACAGGTACCCTTGTACTTGGACTATATAAATTAACTTGGTGTAGTTTGGCCAGCTGCCATCCCCCTACGGCAGTGCGGCCCAGTGGGTCCACACACCCACAGATCGTAACAGACTGCACCAAAAAAAATCAAAAACTGCAGATCATTTTCTTAATTTAATTTTTTAGCCATCGAAAATCTCTAGTGTTTAGCCAGTTTTAGAGCAGCAACCTTTCTTCAGACATCTAAAAATGTTTATTAATCTCTGACAGTTTTCATAAAGGAATTCATCATTTCTTTTCTATATTTTTTTCACATTTGTATCATAGATTGCCTGAAATTAGAAAACAAACTAAATGTCAAAGTTCTATTAGCTTCAGACACATAGATGCAACATCTGACATCAAGACTCCTTGAGTTGTTTGAAGTTCATAGAGTTTAGTAGGGCAGGTCAACCTGTCTGAGCACCTGAAGCTCAGGGAACTTCTGTACTCTTCCAGGCAATCACATTGGACCAGCGCAGAAGCATACACCAGCTAACTATACACTTATGAGGACACTGAGGCTTTTATGAAGGCATTGTGACTGGTACTTATATAAGGGCATTGTGGCTTGTTATGAGGGCACTATTATAGTAGTAAAATGGTTACAGTATATGTACCTATTTTTAATTTTAGGATGATGGCGGTATGTGTTATTTAGCTTACTTTATACACTAACGCAACATCTAGACCTATTAATGAGCAGTCAGAGGTACCAACAGAACTGACATTCCTGAAAATTCTTACCCTAGACTCACTAGCATGCCATGTTAACCTTTTTGGTGCCTGCTACAGGTACTTTTTCTATCTGATTGCAAATGAAAAAGAAAAGTTGGATCCAGCGCTGTTAGAGGTTAAAAAGAAACTATTTCCAAGTTTTAATGGTGTCGGTTTTTAAAACAGGATCAGGGGAGAGAAGATCAAGGTGTCCTGGAATGCAGAGAGTTTTCAATGAGGTAGGTAGCCTACGCGTTTCGAACGCTAGCTGCGTCCTTATTCATGGCCTATGTTGGAGCTACTGACATTATTTGCTGGGTTTTTGTATCCGGTCTCACATGTGTATTTTGATTGCGTTCCAGGTGATTTAACACAGTGGAATGCAAGCAGGGACCGACGCAATTGACTGTTGTCTGGTGTGTGTGTGTTTCAAGGTCTCTCCGTAATGGTAAGTATTTAAATTGTTTAGTTTGAGAATGTAAACGTTGAACCTGATGTTTTCGGGGTTTATGTCCTTTTATGATATTTAGAACGTTTGTTTCTAGTTTGGAATATGTGTTAGGATACAATTACGGACAGTTTAATTATTTTTGGAGATTTGACGGTATTAGTGTCTTGTAGTCAATTGCTTGTGATAATAATATATGGCATACAGTCAGTATCATGTGTATTGTAACAAAGTAAAAGTAAAAAAGTTCGGAATTGTTAAATACATATATTTAAACATAAAAATATTCATGAATAATATATATTTTTAGGAATATTGATATTTTCACATTACATAATACACTTATAAACACAAGACTCTGTTATGGACGTACAATCTTATGTACAATTTTCGGTTCTTAAACTTGCAAAGGAAAAAAAACATACACACAAAACACAAATCTGTTGTAAAAATTCATGTTCAACAACAAGGTTTTTCAAGGCACGTATACATTTAATCTAATTTTAACCAGCAATATATACCTAAAATAACTGATATACATATGCTTTTTAGCCTCTTCACGCACATTTCCCTTTCAACAATTCTGAACTTTTTTACTTTTACTTTGTTACAATACACATGATACTGACTGTATGCCATATATTATTATCACAAGCAATTGAATACAAGACACTAATACCGTCAAATCTCCAAAAATAATTAAACTGTCCGTAATTGTATCCTAACACATATTCCAAACTACAAACAAACGTTCTATCATAAAAGGGCATAAACCCCGAAAACATCAGGTTCAACGTTTACATTCTCAAACTAAACAATTTAAATACTTACCATTACGGAGAGACCTTGACACACACACACACCAGACAACAGTCAATTGCGTCGGTCCCTGCTTGCGTTCCACCGTGTTAAATCACCTGGAACGCAATCAAAAAACACATGTGAGACCGGATACAAAAACCCAGCAAATAATGTCAGTAGCTCCAACATAGGCCATGAATAAGGACGCAGCTAGCGTTCGAAACGCGTAGGCTACCTACCTCATTGAAAACTCTCTGCATTCCAGGACACCTTGATCTTCTCTCCCCTGATCCTGTTTTAAAAACCGATACCATTAAAACTTGGAAATAGTTTCTTTTTAACCTCTAACAGCGCTGGATCCAACTTTTCTTTTTCATTTGCAATCAGCTAGTCGTGTGCCGACACGAGGACCCGTGCGCAGGGACTACAAATTACAAGTCCACATACAAGGTGAGCTGGAGGCTTCCTCTTTGTTTCTCTACTTTTTCTATCTATTATGGTGAAAAACCATAAACAAAAAATGATCTTTGGGTACAATGAGCCTTTTCTACATTACTAGACAAGACATTTTTTTACATGTAGGAAAAACATTTTATTTATTTATGATAAGTTCCTTTAACTTCCACGTGCTCATTTCACATAGTACAATTTTTATTTTAGATTTAGAGATTTAAAAAAATAAATAAAGAATGCTTGTAAAATCCACATTGTAGATCTGTTTCCAGCATTAGTAATAAAGAGCAATTCTATTGTGTTGTCCCTGTGCAATATATTGTCGTCCCTTCCCAAGAAAGAATGCCATAGTGGGGAGATCCATGGTGTCTGTTGCCTGTCAAAGATATGATTGTTTCATGTCATACTGTAAGTAGTGCTATTGTATTAGTTTGTTTATCTTTAGTTGTTCATTAACTGTAAGCAGATGACTATTGTCTACTTTTGTTGCTGATGTCTCCAAATAGGCTACAAGTCAAAATATGGTAATAAGGAGCTGTGATCTGTGGCCTCATATTGCAAGGGAGGAGTAACATGATTTGCACACCTTAGTCAAGGGATCTGCAGGTCTAACAACCCCTCCCTATGTTATCCAGTTCTTCCCTCCCCCTCCACACTGGCCTTGCCTGTTCCTAAGTCAGAAAAAAAATTCTCAGCCGGTGTACTAATCCTGTCTCTCCTCCCCACCCATACATGCAATCTGCTCTTGTGTATTTCATGTTTGTAAGGGGTGAGGATAAACCTGCGAGAAGCTTACCAGTCTGGTCTCTTACTGACAATATTTCAGCATCTCCTTGGATTACATCGGAAGACTGTGTTCCTTGTCTCTGGAGAGTTTACCTGGCTAGCTTACCTGTCTGTACAGTGTATGTGATCAGTAAACCTGCCTGTGGAGCCTCAAGTGTTGTCTGCCCAGGAAAACTTTACTTATTGAATGTTTAGGATCATCCTGTTAAGCATCTACACATCCCAGGCTGGAGTGTGCAGGTATGATGACATATTTTTGTTTAATTTGTGGTTATACAGTATAATCTTGTGTGTTGGTGTTGCTCATTGTTGAGTACAAAGCCGTAATTCTGTCTGTTATGCAAGATAATATTACCAATCAATATATAATTATAAGCCAAGAAAACAAAAACATAAAAAGTAGGCATGTCAATGAGGTTTTCTCCTCTGACACTTCCAATATCACTCAGTAATCATAGCTTCTCACGCAGAAGAATTGCCTGGTGAAAAGGTGAGTACAAGTTGTATGTATGTTTTCTGTCTGAGTGTAAGACTCAATAAGACCATATATTACATGGTCCCACATTCATTTGAATGATCACTGTGTAATTCTACATTTCCCTTCCAGTGGCTGCTGCAGGGAAAACAAGCAGCCACCCACAGCTCTCCCTCGTGATAGTAGCTGATCGCTGGTTGTTGGAGAAGCTAGGGCAACTTAATTCTTAGAAAGGGTTGTCCAGATGGAACATCTCAATCGTGCTTCTTAATGTTACATATCTATTAGTTAAATATGTATAGGAACATATCTATGTACCTATCACATCCACAGTACATATGGTATGCATTTATAAACAATGCACAGGGGGTGCGTTGTTTAATAACACATTCTGTATTAGAAAGTTTACGTGTCCTGTGTTAGTTTCGTTTCATTTACCTAAATGTATAGCAACCCTTCTCAAGTTTTGTTACAGGCAACTGTTATGGATAAAATACGAAGGTCTTGAAAAAAACATGTCTCTACTTTAAAGAGGCTCTGTCACCAGATTTTGCAACCCCTATCTGCTATTACAGCAGATAGGCGCTGCAATGTAGATTACAGTAACGTTTTTATTTTAAAAAAACTAGCATTTTTGGCCAAGTTATGACCATTTTTGTAGTTATGCAAATGAGGCTTGCAAAAGTCCAAGTGGGTGTGTTTAAAAGTAAAAGTCCAAGTGGGCGTGTATTATGTGCGTACATCGGGGCGTTTTTAATACTTTTACTAGCTGGGCGTTCTGATGAGAAGTATCATCCACTTCTCTTCAGAACGCCCAGCTTCTGCCAGATCACGCTGTGACGTCACTCACAGGTCCTGCATCGTGTCAGACGAGCGAGGACACATCGGCACCAAAGGCTACAGTTGATTCTGCAGCAGCATCAGCGTTTGCAGGTAAGTAGCTACATACATGGCAGTGTATGACGCTGATTGGTCACTGATGGGTCAGCGTCATACACTCCTCTGTACAACGCCCACTTGGTCAATAGTAAAACACGCCCAGTTGTCCATTGAGAATCTCATTAGCATAAATATAAAATCGCTAATAAAGTAGTGAAAATAGATAGTTTTTTTTAAATAAAAAGCACTGCTGTCACCTACATTATAGCCCCGATCTCCTTATGTAGGAGATAGGGCACTTATAATGTGGTGACAGAGTCTCTTTAAGGTTATTGCAGCTCATTTGTAAAATGTTTGTGTAACTTTAATGGGCAGATCATTAACCCCTTAGTGACTACCAATACGCCTTTTCACGGCGGTCACTAAGGGGCCTTAGGCTGGGCCGTTGCCTTTTCACGGCAACCCAGTCCAAGTCCTGCACGGGTGTCCCATGCAGGCTGGAGCCGGGGCACAGCTGTCTAATGATAGCCAGTTTCCTGCTCCAACGGCCGCGATAGAATTTTACTTCAATCGTGGCCGTTTAACCCATTAAATGCCTTGGTCAATAGTGACAGAGGCATTTAAATCATTTACAGAGGGAGGGAGCTCCCTCTGTCACCCATCGGCGGCATGCAAATGCAATCGCGGGCCTCCGATGCGGTGCCATGGCAGCCGGGGGCCTGATAAAGGCCCCCAGGTCTGCCCTGGGCATATGCCTATTAGGACATGGCAGAGGCCTGTCCTAATAGATTGCCTGTCAGATTTATACCAGATATACCAGAACATTATAGCAGCAATCTAAGGATCGCATAGTAAAGTCCCCTAGTGGGACTAATAAAATAAGTAATGAATGTGAAATAAAAATGACAGTAAAATAAATTAACCATTTTTTTCCATAAAATGTGGTTTTATTTAGTAAAAGTATAAAAAATAAATAAAACTACACATATATTGTATCGCCGTGACCATAATGACCCAAACAATAAAGTTAATATGTAATTTAAACCTCAAGGTGAGCACCGTAAAAAACAAAACGCAAAAAACAATAGCGAAATTGCTATTTTTTCCATTGACCCCCAAAAAAGTCATAATAAAAAAGTTCATCAATAAGTCCCATGTACTCCAAAACAGTACCTATCAAAACTAAGTTTCATCCCGCAACAAACAAGTCCTCATCTCACTACATTGACGGAAAAATAAAAAAATCAAGGCTCTTGAAAAGCAATTATGTGAAAAGCAAATAATTTTAGTTCAAAAGTTTTTATTGTGCAAAAGTAGTAAAACATAAAAAACCTCTACATAGGTGGAATCGCCGTAAATGTACCGACCCATAGAATAAAGGTAACTTGTTATTTATGCCGCACAGTGGACAGCGTGAATTTAAAGCGCATAGAACAATGGCGGACTTTCAGGGGTTTTTTTTGTATTCGCCCCCCCAAAAAAAGTTCATAAAATGTAATCAAAAAATTATATGTACCCCAAAACGGTGGCATTAAAAATTCTAACTAATCCCGCAAAAAACATGTCCTCATATAGCTATGTTGACAGAAGAATACAAATGTTATAGCTCTTTGAATGCGAGTATAGAAAAGCAAAATAACAGCTTGGTCATTAGGGCCTAAAATAGGCTGGTCACTAAGAGGTTAATAAGAATAACATCAGATATTGTTGCATCTATGGCCAGCTTTAGTTGTCCTCATACATCGTTCTTCCAGATGTGATAAAACCTCTGAAAACAATCTACAGGAACACCAACTGTTTGTAACCTTTCTATTTTTTAACTATTGTCACGGCCTGTTGCATTTGGCTGGCACTCACCTATAATCATATGATAGCTTGTGTACTCCAGTTTGAGAACATCTGAAAGGCTGTCATTCACAATTCAAAGTGTCTTTTCATGTGTGTCTTGTAATTTTATAGAGAATTATCTGAGATCTTATCCTTCCTAATTACATTTGCTTGAACATAATGAGATACATTTACTGCTTTCTTGATGAAGCCATTATTTCAACAAGGGAGTGCTGTAGTGTATGTGGATTTTTTCATCTAAACATCTATTTGTAAAATCTAGGTGTAGATGATCTCATTCAAGTATCAATTATTTTGTACTTTTAGCTTAAAGGAACAGTGTCATCACAATTTTTTTTTTTATATGTTAAAGATGTTAGTGCTTTATTAAAAACGTTTATATTTATTTGTGTGTTTGTGTTTTACTTTTTCTTATTTTTACACTTTTTCTTCCCTATGGGGGCTGCCATTTTTTGTTCCATTTCTGTATGTGTCGATTAACGACACATACATACATGGAATACGGCAGCCACAGTCCCATAGGGACTGCGAACGGGTCCCGTCCCATCCACTTCTGTGTACGCCGTCTGTGTGGGAACTGCGCATGCGCCGCTCCCACACAGTCCAATTTGAAATTGGCGCCGTCCGGCGCCATTTTCCTGTGGACCGGAAGTCGCGGCCGGACAGTAAGATTACTACTTCCGGTCGCGGCTTCCGGACTTGTGCACTTGGACCAGCGGCAGCAGACGGAGCGGACGGGCCGGAGGGAGCCGCGGCGGCAGGAGCAGGTAAGAGATTTCAATGTATGTTCGTGTTTGTGTACGTTTACTACTGTATGTAAACCTACTACACTGTGTGTTAGCTCAAAAAATGGCGACACACAGTGTAGGAGGTTAGACCGTTCAAACCCCTCGTTTATCCCGGCACTAGCCAGGATAAAGGAGGGGGGGATGCTGAGAGCTCACTAGAGCGAGGGCTTTTTACCCAATTTTGCAATGCTGCAATTTTGGGAATAGCTCCATCTAGTGACCAGCAATGGGAAATATTATAAATTAGAATCTAATTTATAATATTTCCTGACTCGTGAAAAAAATAAAAAAAATTTGAACAATGTTTAATCACCTACACACTAAATGTTTAATTAAAAAAAACCAAACATGTTTTTCTGGCAACACATTCCCTTTAAAGAGGCTCTGTCACCACATTATAAGTGCCCTATCTCCTACATACGGAGATCGGCGCTATAATGTAGGTGACAGCAGTGCTTTTTATTTTAAAAAAACGATCTGTTTTCACCACTTTATTAGCGATTTTAGATTTATGCTAATGAGTGTCTTAATGCCCAAGTGGGCGTGTTTTTCGGTGAGGGGAGGAGCTCCCTCTGCTCCTCCGCTTTGAACTAATTCTGAAGCAGGGAGCTGATGGTACCCTGCTTCAGAATTAGTGGCTACTCCTTGAACGGAATTCCTGTTGCCGATTATCTGGCCGGGAATTCCTTTCTTAGAGGAAACCCCCTGAGGTCACTGTCTATATATGGACATTGTATTCTCTGAGAACCACATGATTCTGAGAACCACATGACTTTGTTGGTTGCATAGGCAACGTGTTATGCTGAATGCTGTTATTTACACAGCTGACCACGCTGATGGACACTCTTAATTTGGGTGAGTGCCAGGTTCATTTAAATACTTAACACCTATTTTTAATACTTAAAGGGAATGTGTTGCCAGCAAAACATGTTTTTTTTTTTTAATTAAACAGTTAGTGTATAGGTGATTAAACATTGTTCTAATTTTTTTTTTTTTTTTTCACGAGTCAGGAAATATTATAAATTGGATTCAATTTATAATATTTCCCAGCACTGGTCACTAGATGGAGCCATTCCCAAAATTGCAGCATTGCATGTGGTAAAGCAACCACATTGCTTTATGCTGCAAAATTGGGTAAAAATCCCTCGCTCTAGTGAGCTCTCAGAATCCCCCCCTCCTTTATCCTGGCTAATGCCGGGATAAACGAGGGATTTGAACGGTCTAACCTCCTACACTGTGTGTCGCCATTTTTTGAGCTAACACACAGTATAGAAGGTTAACATACAGTAGTAAACACACTGAAACACGAACATACATAGAAATAACTTACCTGCTCCAGTCGCCGCCGCTCCCTCCGGTCCATCCGCTCCGTCTGCTGCCGCTGCTCCATGTGCACAAGTCCGGAAGCCGCGACCGGAAGTAGTAATCTTACTGTCCGGCCGCGACTTCCGGTCCACAGGAAAATAGCGCCGGACGGCGCGCATTTCAAATTGAACTGTGTGGGAGCGGCGCATGCGCCGTTCCCACACAGCGGCGTACACGAAAGTGGATGGAACGGGCCCCGTTCGCAGTCCCTATGGGACTGGAGCTGCCGTATTCCATGTCTGTATGTGTCGTTAATCGACACATACAGAAATGGAAAAAAAAATGGCAGCCCCCATAGGGAAGAAAAAGTGTAAAAATAAAAAAAAGTAACACACAAACACACAAATTAATCCAAACGTTTTTAATAAAGCACTAACATCTTTAACATATTAAAAAAATTTTTGGGGTGACACTGTTCCTTTAATGACTACAGGTGATATCCACAGTCTAGGGATATAATGTTTTTTGCACCTTTATCCACTTGTACCTTTGATCCGTTGTTCATTTGTTACTGGAACACTTTGAACTACTATTTTGACAATGTTGTTTTGTTTTAAACTATTTGACACTATGTACTTTATTTTAATCACTATGTTAATTTTTGTTGTAATCCACCCACAAGGGTGTGTATAAAAGTCTATTCTTCACCTGTATATTGATGTTTGACAAAGGCTGCATTGAGAGCTGAAACGGTGCACTGTTTACTGCACTGATTGGAGAATAAATCCACTTGTCTGACGAAATCTGTTTGAAGTGCTGCCTCTCTTTTCTACTTCTTGTTTATATATGGACATTGACGTCAGTGGCTCCTCCTGGAGCGGACCCCCGGCCAGAGTCGGCAACGGGGATTCCGCTAAAGGAGTAGTCACTGACTTCACTGTCCATCTATATGGACAGTGACATCAGGGCTTCCCTCTAGGAGCGGAATCCCAGGCCTATGCTCTGGCTGGGGATTCCGCTCCTAGAGAGTGTCCCAATGGCGCTATCTACAGGGGGGGCTGGCTCTATCTTCATGGTGGTGTGGCACTATCTACATGGACATTGTGGCACTATATAGGGTACTATCTACAGGGGACACTGTGGCACTATATACATGGGCACTATATACATGGGCACTTTGTCACTATATCCAAGGACACTGGCACTAGGGGCAGCTAAGGGGGCATTATACTGTATTGGGCAGCTAGGGGGGCATTATGCAGTATGGGGGAATTTGGCCATTATACTGCATGGGGGCATCTGTATGGGCATTATACGGCATGGGAGAATGTGTGGGCATTATACTGTATGGGGGCATCTGTGTTGGCTTTATACTGTATGGTGGCAGCTATGTGGGCATTATACTTCAAAACCAACAAAAAAGGCCATACTTACTAAGTGGGTGGGTGAAAACCTGTTCCCAGCAGGATGCAGACAGGTCAAAGATGCTTCAGAAGGAGAGTGCATTAAATAGTGATAGCCACTCTCACTAGTCTTGAGGGGAGTGGCGAACTAAGTGCTCACAAGCGTGCCATAAATGAGTGTCAGTGTTAGGGTATGTTCACACGCAAACGCAAAATACGTCTGAAATTACGGAGCTGTTTTCAGGCGAAAATAGCTCCTGAATTTCAGACGTAATTGCAAGTACTCGCGATTTTCGCGGCGTCTTTTACGGACGTAATTGGAGCTGTTTTTCATTGGAGTCAATGAAAAACGGCTCCAAAAAGTCCCAAGAAGTGTCCTGCATTTCTTTGACGCGGGCGTATTTTTACGCGCCGTCTTTTGACAGCGACGCGTAAAATGACACCTTGTCTGAACAGAACATCATAAAACCCATTGCAAGCAATGGGCAGATGTTTGCAGACGTAATGGAGCCATCTTTTCAGGCGTAATTCGAGGCGTAATACGCCTGAATTACGTCTGAAAATAGGTTGTGTGAACATACCCTTAGTGTAGTGCCAGGGTGTGCAGGTATGGTATAAAAGAAATGTGTATGGTATAGAAGTGTCAGAACTGTGTGATAATGTAATAAAAAGTAAATAAGTGTGATGAATAGGGGTCAGTGCTGTGAATAGTACATGGGGTGTCAGTACTATGTGTAATACGTGGAGGGATAATGTGCTGGTCGTCAGGCATGGCCTATCTTGCCGAATCACAGCCTATTTGTTACGCCCCTACTGTCAGCTAAGGCGGGCTGCTCTGCATGCCAAACCAAACACTAGCACATCATGCCCTCCCAGCATATAAGACCTGGCCGCGTCCTGAAAAAAAGTATACATAGTAAAAATATCCATGAAACATGGGGTATTAGTTGTTATTTTGGCCAAAATATGCAAAGCTCGCAACCCAACGTCAAGGGTCCCCAGTGCCTTGCGAGTCCCTAACTAGAACTTTTCGTTCCTAATTTAAAAACACCAGCAGAAAAGAATGGGACATAGATAACTTCAAAACCAACAAAAAAGGCCATACTTACTAAGTGGGTGGGTGAAAACCTGTTCCCAGCAGGACGCAGACAGGTCAAAGATGCTTCAGAAGGAGGGTGAATTAAATAGTGATAGTCACTCCCACTAGTCTTGAGGGGAGTGGCGAACTAAGTGCTCACAAGTGTGCGATAAATGGGTGTCAGTATTAGTGTAGTACAAAGGTGTGAATGTATGGTATAAAAGAATTGTGTATGGTATAGAAGTGTCAGAACTGTGTGATAATGTAATAAAAAGTAAATTAGTGTGATGAATAGGGGTCAGTGCTGTGAATAGTACATGGGGTGTCAGTACTATGTGTAATACGTGGAGGGATAATGTGCCATTCGTCAGGCATAGCCTATCTTGCCGAATCAGCCTATATGTAACGCCCCTACTGTCAGCTAAGGCGGGCTGCTCTGCATGCCAAACCAAACACTAGCACATCATGCCCTCCCAGCATATAAAACCTGGCCGCGTCCTGAAAAAAAGTATACATATTATACTGTATGGCGGCAGCTATGGGGGCATTATATTGTGTGGGGGCAGCTATTTGGCATTATACTGTGTGGGAGGCACTATGGGAGCATGATACTGTGTGGGCTGAATCGGGTGTGTATGGGCGGGGATTGGGTGAGATTAGAGGCGTGGCATCGGTTTTCCCTCTGTGATTCTTGAAAGTTGGGAGGTATGGCAGTGATCAACTGAAACATTAAACAATGTCCCCTAAGTGAGTCTTTCAGTGTCCATAATATATATTTTTTTATGTAGAGGCAACAACGATAAGAACTGTCCTAGGGTACTCAAATATGACATCTCACTTCTAACATAGTATTACCTTTCCTGTCCATGACATCCCAGAACTTTTTATACTTTCATACTTTTTAATACTTTTCAATTATCGACAGAAAACCACATGGTAAATAAATGCACACAAATTTTTATTATTTAGTATTGCATATAGGAAGTCAGTAAAAGGAAAATAAATCACTGGATGCATTTTATAGAACAAAACACCTTCAGATGTAGCATTACTTGTAAAGGATCTGCCAGACACAGCTTCTGTGTCGACGCCCGTGGGTAATCAGTCTGCACCTGCTCCTAAGTCTGAGAGAGTGACACGATCTTCTACCAGTCAGGCTCGTCATATATGAGCCCGAGAGCGGAAAAAAAAAGATCAACAGAGGAAAGTTCAGGGGCGTCAGGAGCCAAGGAGAAGGCCCATTCTTGGGGCCTGTCCTGGAGCCGGGACATAATTATACCCACTCGCTGGCTCTCAGAACCTGAGGAGTGGGGCCTTAAAACGGAAATAGAGCCTACAACTCTTCCGAAAGGAGAAAAAAGTCTTCCGGTCCCCTGAGAACCGGTCAGGCAACTTGAGGTGGGGTTCAAGAGGTGAGGTGGGGGGCACTACCAGGGTAGCATCATGCTGGTTGCCCTTCTGAACCAGGGCTTGGACCTGTAGGGAGAGGCCCTGCATTTGCTGAGCCAGGGTCTCAAGGGGGTCCATAGTTGTGTCAGGGACCAGGGTAGAAAAGGTATATGGGTCTGTGATTATGTAATGACGGGGTAGGGAGACAGACAGGTGAGCCCTAATCTACCCACCACTCAGTCCCTGCCTACTTGCAACGGCCCGTCCTAGGCGACGGCGTACAACTGGGCGACAGTCCCTACGCTCAATAAGTGCACGACAGACAAACAGACAAGGGTACACAGAAGCTAAGAGAAATGGGACAGTTGCCCACGGCAACACGGTGAGCAACAAGAGTAGTGAACGAGCCGAGTCAAACCAGGAGTGCACGAGGTACAAATCGCAGAGCAGGAGCGTAGTCAGTAAAGCCAGGGTCAAAAATGAAGCAAGGTCAATAATCATAGCAGGAGCAGCAGAGCCAGGAAACAGAAAAGAATCACAGGCAAAGGAGGAGGAGGAAATGCAGGAATAAATAGACAGAGGACGGGAGCTAGCTCCGTCTGGCCAGGCTGTGATAGGCTCTCCCACTCCTCAGCCTCCCAGCCTGACTGGTAGAAGATCGTGTCACTCTCTCAGACTTAGGAGCAGGTGCAGACTGATTACCCACAGGCATCGACACAGAAGCTGTGTCTGGCAGATCCTTTACATTACTATTAGCTATTTAACTTCTTGTGTGGATCATGATAACTGTCATGGAAAATCCCAAATAACACACAGACAATGATATCATTATCAGCTGTGCTTTATGACAAACTGAACTGTGTATTTGTTAAATTACATTTTCTATACTACACAATGAATGCTCTGTATGCTTTTATAAAAGTATGCTATCCTCAATTTAATGTGTATGGGGCAGTCCCTTAAAGGACCAGTGTCACGAAAAAAAATTTTTTTATATCAATTTACTTTTAGTGTTTTATAAAAAAAATGTTTATTGATTTGTGTGTTTGTGTTTTACTTTTTTTTTATTTTTTCACTTTTTCTTGTCCATGGGGGCTGCCATTTTTTTCCCATCTCTGTATGTGTCGATTAACGACACATACAGACATGGAATACGGCACATACAGCCCCATAGTGAATGCGAACGGGGCCCGTTCCATCCACTATGCTGTACGCCGTCTGTGTGGGAACGGCGCATGCGCCGCTCCCACACAGTCCAAATTGAACTGTGCGACGTCCGGCGCCATTTTCTTGTGGACCGGAAGTCGTGGCCGGACAGTAAGATTACTACTTCCGGTCGCGGCTTCCGGACTTGTGCACTTGGAGCGGAGGGAGCAGACCGGAGCAGACGGACCGGAGGGAGCGGCAGCGGCAGGAGCAGGTAAGTTAGGTCTATTTATGTACGTGTTTTACTGTGTGTTTACTACTGTATGTTAACCTACTACACTGTGTGTTAGCTCAAAAATGGCGACACACAGTGTAGGAGGTTAGACCGTTCAATCCCCTCGTTTCTCCCGGCACTAGCCAGGATAAAGGAGGGGGGATTCTGAGAGCTCACTAGAGCGAGTGAGTTTTCTCAAATTTTGCAGCATAAAGCAATGTGGTTGCTTTACCACATGCAATGCTGCAATTTTGGGAATTGCTCCATCTAGTGACCAGCGCTGGGAAATGTTATAAATTGGAATCTAATTTATAATATTTCCTGACTCGTGAAAAAAATTAAAAAAATTAGAAAAATGTTTAATCGCCTATACACTAACTGTTTAGCTAAAAAAAAAAAAAAAAAAAAAAATTTTTCTAGCGACACATTCCCTTTAATGGCAGGTGTCGGGGGAAACCAGGTTAGATTTTAACATGCTTGATCCTATGTTCTGCAGGGAGATAAGTGTCTGAACCGCAATTTATTCTCCTCTCCCCTAATGCATAAACATGCATGGTCAGGCAAGCCAAGAATCCATGTTTATAAGGAGGGCAGGTAAGATAGATATCTCATGTGTATGGCCAGTCATTTGAGAAGAATTATGTTGCTAGGGATATGCTGATTAGTGGATGGATTGTCAGACACAACATGCCTAGCAATCAGTCTATCTCAGATTACACAGATTTTAAATGGTTACTAAACTTGTAAAAAGTGTCAGAAGTTTTGATCAGTGGGGATTCTGCTTCTTCGATTAACTATAAAAGTTATGTTTTTTTTTTTTTTTTATGTTGTTAAGCTTGATCTTTCCAGACTTGCGAAGGTATGAAAATTTAGCAAGTAATGACAGCTGAGTAAATTATCCATGCATATTTCCTTATAAAAGCAATGATATCTGTATCATCCCTGTCTGTATAAACAACAATCCTTATATAATCACCTTGTAGAATGCTACCATGGTTCAGCATAGACTCAGTCTATTGCATCTTTTTTACTTTTAGGCTGGGTTCACACGAGCATGTTATGTCCGTAAAGGACGGAACGTATTTCGGCCGCAAGTCCCAGACCGAACACACTGCAGGGATCCGGGCTCCTAGCATCATAGTTATGTACGATGCTAGGAGTCCCTGCCTCTCCGTGGAACTACTGTCCCGTACTGAAAATATGATTACAGTACGGGACAGTTGTCCTGCAGCGAGGCAGGGACTCCTAGCGTCGTACATAACTATGATGCTAGGAGCCCGGCTCCCTGCAGTGTGTTCGGTCCGGGATTTGTGGCCGAAATACGTTCCGTCCTTTACGGACGTAACATGCTCGTGTGAACCCAGCCTTACATAGGAATGCCCACCTTTGACTATTTATTTGTAAGTTCTTTGGCACCGAGCCTACATAGATTTTGAGTAACAGCACAATTTTCTATTTTATCTATGGGTGTTTGGAACCTTTTATCCATATACTCCTACTGCAAATGATAGGATGTCTCTCTTTAATAATAAATGCACACGTTGCAATAACACAATGTTCCTATTAATGTATTGAATCTGAATCTTCTCATTTTGTACCTGTTTATCAGGCTACATAGACATACTGTAGAATGAAGCTGCATTTTTCTTTTTTGTTATTTCATTTGATTACAGTTTTTCCGGCAGCAGTATTGATAGAACTATTTTGGTTCTAGTTTACGCTGGTTAGGATGACCTTACACAAACTGCAGTAATCATTTTCTACGAACGTCTATTATTGATATCTAAGACACGAAATTATGACATTGAGTTAGAATTTATTTATGATAAACCGATTAGTTTATGTCCAGATCGTAACAACCACTATTGTTTGCAAAGTGTGAAAGGGCACATAATGATCATTGAGTGTCAACATTTAACCAATCAGAACGCTAAATGACTGCTCCCAAAAGCCTGGTAAATGCTATACTCTACAAATATATTTCTTGTGCAGTGAAGTACATATTTATTTATAGATCTCTTATCTTTCGTATTGTTATACATTGTAAAAGTTACAAGGCAATACAGTACAAGTCTTATTTGCCAAAGAGAAATATGTTCACCCTCCCCCTCTCCCACAGTGCCTCCATAACAGTGG
This sequence comes from Rhinoderma darwinii, assembly GCF_050947455.1. Lineage (NCBI taxonomy): Eukaryota > Metazoa > Chordata > Amphibia > Anura > Rhinodermatidae > Rhinoderma > Rhinoderma darwinii. The sequence goes on along the minus strand of NC_134687.1, from coordinate 126,597,497 downwards.
CAACAACAGAGCCACATTATAAAACAATTTCTGCAGCATTCTTTGTAGCTGCTTGGTGAATAATAATTTTTTTCATTTTGGCTGCAAATACAAATGAACTGTATTGTATGGCAGAGCATAAACCAAGCACATTTTATGTTGGTAGGTCTGATGACACACAGGAAAGCAATGCAATGTTAGTAAAAAGCACGTTCTGCTTCTTCTTGACTCACTGACATAAACTTGTCCTAGTTCTTAATTCATTCATTAGGTCAAATGTATCCCATTTATTAATAACATGCTCTCATAATGACTTCACCATCTCGTGAAAGAATACCAAAGGACTGATACAGTTGACAGCAGGTACAATGAGGACAATCTTTTCATCAGATTGGCCAGTGTACATGGACCGTGTAAACGAGCGCCGATCAACAAGACAGCTTGCTGATCGGTGCTCGTTTGCTCCTTTCACAGTGTGCAATCCATGGGGACACACCTCCCTGTTTACAGAAAGAGACGTGCTGCCAACAACGATAATATTTATTGCTGCATAGACTATACGATCAGCCAATGAACAAGTGTTTGCTCGTTCATCGGCTGATCGTCGCCCTTTTAACACAGGGCAATGAACGGGAACGAGCGTTCACATGAACGTTCAATCCCTGATAATTGGCACGTGTAAAACAGCCTTTAGTTCTTCTCAAGGGCAGAATATAATAAGGGCAAAATAGGAGGTTGTCCAAGGCTCCAGGTAGGCTCACATGCCCCTACTTACCCATATATGCATTTAGTGAATGTTTCTATAATGCATAATATATTATTTATGTATGTATCTCCTGTGTGTGTAAATGTATATGAATATTATAACTATACGTATTCTGTCAAGAAACTAGTAATGCCCGATTTGACCATACTATTAGACGACTAGATCACTTAGCAACCTCATTGAGAGTATATTTACCTGATTGCTTCTGAATATTAATTAATAATAATAATAATAATCTTTATTTATATAGCGCCAACATATTACGCAGCACTTTACAATTTAGAGGGAACATAAACCGACAATATCGGACATTACATGGTGACAAAGCTAATTTACAATTCAGACAGGGGGATTGAGGACCTTGCTCGCAAGAGTTTACAATCTATGAGGAAATAAGGGAGACACAAAGTGTAAAAGGGCTTGTTCAGTACAATGGTCTAGCCATCTTTTATACACATGGGGTGGTACACATAAAGTTGCATGAGCTGGTCACCAGCCAGTGTCCGTGTATGACTGACATGAAATGCAGTACGGTGCAAGGAGTGTGAGGGAATCTTATTCTGATGTCTAATGGGGCCAAGGAAAGGAGTCAGATTAGGGAATGTTATAGGCCTGTCTAAAAAGATGTGTTTTCAGGGCACGTTTAAAACTGTGGATATTGGGAATTAATCTGATTGTCTGCGGTAACGTATTCCAGAGGACTGGTGCAGCACAATAAAAATCTTGGAGACGGGTGTCGGAATTTCGGATTATGGCGGATGTTAATCTAAGGTCATTGGCAGAACGTAGAGCGCGAGTAGGCTGGTAGACAGATGTGGGAGGAGATGTATGGAGGTGCAGCACTGTGGAGAAATTTTTGTGGGTTAGAATAATAAGTTTGAATTTAATTCTGAAGGGGATGGGCAACCAGTGTAGTGATTGGCACAGGGTAGAGGCGCTGATGTAGCGGTTGGTCAGAAAGATGAGCCTGGCTGCTGCATTGAGGATAGATCGGAGAGGGGAGAGTTTTGTGAGGGGAAGACCAACTAGTAACGAGTTACAGTGGTCAAGACGAATGTGAATCAGAGCAACAATGAGAGTTTTTCTGTTTTGCTATTTCCTCAGTAAGAAAAGGGCGTATTCTGGAGTTGTTTTTGAGGTGAAAATGACAGGATCGTGTAAGTTATTGAATGTGAGGAGTAACAATAAGATCGGAGTAAAAAATAACCCAGAGACAGCGAGGAGTTATGGTAGTGCCACACACTGAGATGGAGACATCAGGTTTAGGTAGGTTAGTAGATGGTGGGAACACAAGGAGCTCCGTTTTAGAAAGATTCAGTTTCAGATAGGGAGAGTACATTATGTTAGAGACCGCAGACAGACAATTAGGCCTCATTCACACGACAGGGTTTCCCGTCCGGGTGCCGGCCGTTCATTAGGAATAATAGACCCCTAATGGGGCTATTCACACGACCGATTTTTTGACGGCCGGGAAAACCGTCCGTCAAAAAATAGGACATGCTCTATTTTCGGCCGGGTACCCGGCCGCCCGGCTCCCATAGAAGTCTATGGGGCCGGGTAATACACGGCCATCACCGGAATGTGTCCCCAGTGATGGCCGGGTTTTCCGTGGCTTGCGCTCTATCTCCTCCTCCTCACAGCGCAGAGTGCATGTGAGGAGGAGGAGTTGATGCCATTCGGACGAATGGCTACGCTGTACACTGTGTGGCAGGGCCGGGGTGTACAGCAGGTTGAAGGGAGCGCTGCGCTGGCTCCCTTCCCCTGCTTGTTAAAAGCGCCCTGGCCCGGCGACACCTTCCATGGCGCCGCTAGCAGCTGCTGCTGCTGCGGCTGCTACTACTGTAGCGACGCCACTATAGCAGAGCAGGGAGGTAGCTCCCCTCTCTGCTATGTGCTAGCCCCACTTTAGCTCCTTGAAGGAGCGGAATCCCCGTGTTTTCGGGGATTACGCTCCTGGACAGAGCGCTTGATGTCTCTGTCCATATCTGGGCAGTGACATCAGGGGAAACTCCTGAAGCAGAATCCCCGAACACATGGGGATTCCCCTTCAGGAGTTGCCACTGATGTCACTGTCCAGATCTGCCCGGCCCGGAACGGATGCAAAACTTTATGCAAACCGGCCGGGCAAAATGGCCGATTTTACCGGCCGACACTCGGGCTCGGGCGGGACCCAGTCGTGTGAATCCCGCTTTACTTGTGTTTTGTATTAGGGCAGGGGTGATGTTACAGGAAGAGGTATGTAGTTGGGTGTCATCAGCGTAGAGATGGTACTGGAAGCCAAATCTGCTGATAGATAGAGAAAAGAGGAGCGGACCAAGGACTGATCCCTGAGGAACCCCGATACCAAGTGGAAAAGGAGAAGAAGTAGAACCAGCAAATGACACACTAAACGAGCGGTTACAGAGATAGGAGGAAAACCAACAGAGAGCAGTGTCTTTAAGGCCAATAGAGTGGAGCATGTTAAGTAGGAGTTTGTGGTCTACATTGTCAAAGGCTGCAGAGAGATCCAGAAGAATACCGTCTGGGCGTGTTTTTACTTTTTACCAACTGGGCGTTGTACAGAGGAGTGTATGACACTGATCAATCAGTGACCAATCAGCATCATACACTTCTCATTGTTCCAGCCCATTGTTCCAGCGTGATTGTGCAGTGAAAGAAGCTGGGCTGGAATAATGAGAAGTGCATGATGCTGATTGGTCAGCGTCATACACTCCTCTGTACAACTCCCAGTTGGTAAAAAGTAAAAACACGCCCAGTTGTCGATTAAGAAACTAATTAGCATAAATCTAAAATTGCTCATAACTTTCTCAAAAATGATTGTTTTTCAAAATACAAACCACTGTTGTTCTCTACATTACAGCGCCGATCAGATTATGTAGGAGATAGGGCACTTATAATCTGGTGACAGAGCCTCTTTAAAAGAGGAGGGAAAGATACCAGAAGAAAGAGAGAGGTTAAATGTTTTAGTCAGGTGACTAGTGACTAGAGGGACTGGAGTAGTTGTGATCGGATAGGATCTCTAGGACAGGTAGTGGGACGAGAAGAAGAGAGGAGCTTAGTGACTTCTTCTTCTCTTATTGGGTCAAATGCTGAAAGTGAAGAAGAGGGAGTGCAGGAGGGAAGGGGATCGATGATACTAGGGAACTGCGAGATAATATCATACCGGATTTTGTCAATTTTAACTTTAACCCCTTCCCGCCACAGCCCTGTTCAGATTTTCATTTTCGTTTTTTCCTCCCCACATTCCAAAAGCCATAACTTTTTTATTTTTCCGTCGATATAGTCCTATGAGGATTTGATTTTTGCGGGACGAGTTGTAGTTTTTCGTAGCACCATTTATTGTGCCATATAATGTACTAGGAAACGGGAAAAAAATTATTTGTGGTGTAGAAAATGAAAAAAAACAGCGATTCCTCCATTTTTTTCAGCGCATAGTTTTTACGGAATTCACTGTGCAATTAAAACAACATAACTTTATTCTGTGGGTCAATATGATTATGGCGATACCAAATATATAGAGTTTTTTATATATTTTACTACTTTTACAAGTAAAAACCTAAGTATTTTGTGTCGCCAAATTCCGTGAGCAATAACTTTTTTATTGTTCCATTGATTAAGTGGTATGAGGGCTTATTTTTTGCGGGATACGCTGTAGTTTTTAATGATACCATTTTCGGGTACATGCGATGTTTTGATCACTTTTTATTTCATTTTTTTGTGGAAAATGAGGTGACCACAAAATAGAGATTCTGGCTTTTACGTTTTTTTTTTTACACCGTTCACCGTGCCAGTTAAATAATGATATATTGTAATAGTTCAGACTTTTACGGATGCGGCTATACCAATTATGTTTATTTATGAATTTTTTTACTATGCTCTAGGGGGAAAATGGGAAAAGTTGTTTTTTTTAAACTTTAAATTTTTTTTTACATAAAAAAAACCTTTATTTTGCTCATTTTTACTTTTTTTTATTAGTCCCCCTAGGGGACTTCAACCAGCGATCATTAGATCGCTTGCACGATATACTGCAATACTAATGTATTGCATAAACATATATCTCATGGGACTATATAGTATAAGGGCTGAGTCACCAGCAAGTGCGGGTTTCAATCTCCCCAATGTCAGAATAGAAACTCCAACTTACATTTAGATAAAGCACAAAAGAAAAAGGAGTCAAATACTATTAGAGTATAAATTGCCAAAGGCATAGAAAAATACATATTTTATTGAACAATACAAAATACATGGTTAAAATACAGACTACAAATCAAACAACTGTATATCTCCAAATATGTAGGAGGAAAAGTAGAACCACAGTAGTTGTAAGTGTATACACACACACACACACACACACACACACACACACACACACACACACGCGCGCGTTGGGGTTTCTCCATACCTGGGAGTCACTGCATCTGAGGAGCTACATGGGTTAGTAATAAACACAGGTTTTACTACAACTAAACGATTTGTTATGCTATTTATACTCTGAGAAACGTTGTGTCCTCACTTGAGGCTTAGATAGGCTGAGCTTATTGCCTAATGTTTTCCAAATACAACTAGTGTGGGAGAAAATGATTACTAATATTTACTGTTTACGTCATCTTCCACTCTATATTACATGATTCACTGTAATGGTGATATGACATATTATGGGATATGAACATGTGCACACGCTGCTTTTTGCCCTATATCTTTACTTGATTTACCTTAGAATAATTAACATAACCTCTCTTTGAGAAACTTCCTGTGTATACACTTACTACTGTGGTTCTACTTTTCCTCCTACATATTTGGAGATATACAGTTGTTTGATTTGTAGTCTGTATTTTAACCATGTATTTTGTATTGTTCAATAAAATATGTATTTTTATATGGCTTTGGCAATTTATACTCTAATAGTATTTGACTCCTTTTTCTTTTGTGCTTTAACTAATGTATTGCAGTATATCGTGATTCTGACAGGCATCTATTAAGCCCTGCTGGAGGCAGGGCTTAATAGGTGCACAAAGATGGCGGACCTGGGGGCCTTCATTAGGCCCCCAGGCAGCCATAACAACTATCGCCCCCCCGCGATTACGTTGCGGGGGGCGATGAGCTGTTAGAGGGGGTCGCCCCCTCTTTCTAACGATTTAAATTCTGCGGTCGCTATTGACCTCCGCCATTTAACTAGTTAACCGAGCGGGATCGCGCTCGAGGGTGATGCTGCTCGTTACTCTGAAGTGTTACTCTGAAGTGTCGGCTGTAATGAACAGCCGACACCGGCATCGTATGGAGCGGGTTCACTCCGTGAGCCCATTCCATACTTCCCCCTACCCGATTTTGGCCTATGGATACGTCAAATGTTGGGAAGGGGTTAAAATAAGTGGCCAGGTCTTCAGCACTGAGATCTGTTATTGGTGTCAGCACTTTAGGACTAAGGATGGAGTGAAAAGTATCAATGTGGCGTTTTGGATTATTAGATAGTGGGGAGATAAGAGCGGTGAAATAGACTTGTTTGGCTTTGTAAAGTGCAGAGTTTTAAGTTTTGTGCATAAATTTGTAATGGAGGAAACCTAAAGCCAAATGTGATTTTCTCCACAGTCGTTCGGCACAACTTAGGCACCGCTGAAGAAAGCGAGATTGAGGCGTGTGCCAGGGTTGTCATCGTTTTTGTCGGGTGGTTCGGAGTATAGGGGGGGGGGGGCTGCTTCATCCAATGCATTTTTGAGAGTGTTATTGTAATGTTTGGCGGCCAGATTGGGACAGATGAGGGAAGAGACAAGGGACAATGAGGACTGTAGACGGTCTATGAGTTGCTGAGTGTTAATGGCATGTAGATTTCTGTATGTCTGATACGTAGGCATGACCTGAGGAGGCAGAGGAGAGAAGGTTGTGGTCAGAGAGCAGGAGAGGAGAATTTATAAAGTCAGAAACTGAGCAGAGCCGGAAGAAGACCAGGTCAAGCGAATGCCCGTCTTCATATGTAGGAGAGTTAGTAAATTGAGACAGACCGATGGAGGAGGTTAAAAATAGAAACTGGGAGGCAGATGGGGAGATTGGGTTATCAATGGGGATGTTGAAGTCACCCATGATGAAAGTTGGTGTTTCAGAAGATAGAAATTGTGGAAGCCAGGCAGCAAAATGATCCAGGAATTGGCGGGATGATCCCGGGGGGCGGTAGACAACTGCCACTCTGAGGGAAAAAGGGTGAAAGAATCTGAGGGTGTGGAATTCAAAGGAGGGGAATGACCTGGAAAGTGCAGTGTGGGGAAAGAAGTATACCTACTCCTCCACCCTGCCTGTTCTCAGGTCTGGGGGCATGAGAGAAGTGGAGAACACCATAATATAGTGCAGCAGGAGAAGCAGTGTCAGACAGGTGTAGCCATGTTTCTGTAAGAGCAAGACGGTTGAGAGAGTTAGAAAGGAATAAGTCATGAATAAAGGTAGTTTGTTGCACACGGACCGAGAATTCCAGAGCGCACAGTTAAAAGAGACAGGAGAAGACATACAAGGAATGTTAAGGAGATTTGCAGGCTTTCTATGTGTGGCAGGTAAGTGGTTGAGCTTGGCAGAAGAAAAGGGAGAACAAGGGTTGGGAGAGTTGTCCCCTGCTGCTAGTGGCAGTGTCATGTCCGTGGCCGGGGGTCGTCAGGTTCACTCACCCCCTGACGGCTGCAGCCATGGGTCTGCGAGCGCTGGCCCCAGTCTCCTCCTCAGGAAACGCCAGCGCTCTCACTTCCACTCACCTCTACCGAGTTCCGTAGGGTGAGCGCGCACGCTCGTGCCCGCTCTTAAAGGGGCAGCGCGCGCACCAGACTTTAATGTGAAATCAGCCCATGAGTGCCCTGGACTATAAGAAGGGCCCCTTGCTTCCATGCCTGAGCGTTGTTTGTCGTATCCTAGTTTGTCTAAGCAAATGGTCTCCTAGCGTCTTCCAGTTCCCAGTGTTCCCTGTTCCTGTATCCTATATCCCGTGCTATCCTGGTCAAGTGCCATGCTGTGCTGTAGTCGTGCTGTGCTGTATTCCACGCCTGTCCTACTACTCCACGCCTGACGTCTACCTGCTGCCTAATCCCAGCCGAGCCTGTCTTACTACTGTCCGATCTGCCACAGGTACCCTATACGTACTATAGACTGTGACCAGTGCCCTGTTGGCCAGCTGCCATACCGCCAAGGCGGTACGGCCCAGTGTGTCCACGAACCCAACGTGACAGTGCGCTCAGGCCATGGACCCCGCTGGTCGATCCAAGACCAAGATGACATCACAAGAGATGCAGACGGATATGCTAGACCTCCGGTCTCGACAGGACCAACTCCTCCAGGCCTTGAACATTCTCGCACGTCGACAGGAGGCACAAGCTGCAGTTCCTCATACTACACCTCCTGGCAGTACTGATCCTCAGACTACACCTCCTGGCAGTGTTGATCCTCGTTTTTCTTTTCCACTTCCTGACCGCTATGATGGAGACGCAGGTACCTGTCGTGGATTTTTGAACCAGTGCCAGATCAACTTCTGCCTGTATTCAAGGGCATTTTCGTCTGATGGCTCAAGGGTCGCTTTCATCATCTCTCTTCTTACTGGCAAGGCCCATGCATGGGTGAACCCTATCTGGAAGAGACAAGGACCAGAGACCCGTGACTTCCAGGGGTTCCTCCGGACATTTTGCACAGTGTTTGAGGAGCTTGGACGAGTCTCCTTTGCAGCGGCTTCCTTGCTGAACCTACTCCAAGTAGATATGTCCGTAGGCGAGTACGCCATTCGCTTCCGCTCCCTGGTGGGAGAACTGTTGTGGAACAATGAGGCCCTGGTGGCTAAATTCTGGTATGTACTATCACCTAAAATTAAGGACGCACTTGCCGCTCGAGACCTGCCGTCTACCCTGGATGACCTCATCCTTCTGGCCACCCGGATTAATAGAAGGCTCCGAGAACGTCTTCAAGAGGTTAGTTGGGAGGGAGGTCTTCCTAGTCCGGTCCCGAACTTGCAGCAACCCCTGCTGTCCTCAGATGCCGATCCTCCTAAGGAGTCTGTGAGGATGGATCAACGTAAGCTATCTACCCAGGAAAGACAACGCAGACGCACTTTGGGACTCTGTCTTTATTGCGGCCTCGGAGGCCATCTTGTGCATCTGTGTCCCCAAAAGCCCCAAAATCTTAGGGTTGGTAGGAAAGACAACCTTGGGCAAAGAAGAACTCCCATCTAAATTGTCCATACCCGTGACAATAGTGTCCGGTGAGAAAACGCATCAGGTCTCTGAGTATCTGGACTTTGGATCCGCTGCTAATTTGTAGGGAACTGGTGGACCGTCTTCAATTACCCACTACCCCTCTGGAGAGACCGTTGATGGTTGCATCGGTAAATAGACTACCTCTACCAGACCCAGTTATAGCTGTGACCAAGCCGCTGAGGCTCCAAGTGGGAGCTCTCCACTCCGAACTCCTATCATTCTATGTCCTATCCAAGGCCATTAACCCCGTGCTGCTGGGCATGCCTTGACTCCAACTACATGCACCAGTCCTGGACTGGAGCTCTGGAGAGGTTCTCCAGTGGGGTCCCGAGTGTCACAGCCGTTGCCTGGTGCAGATTCTTTCGGCTCAGCCTCTTCTGCCTCAGTCATTGGCAGGATTGACTGGTCATTATGCTGCATTTTCGGACGTCTTCAGCAAAAGGGAGGCGGAGACACTGCCCTCACACCGGGTGTATGACTGTCGTATCGAGCTGAATCCTGGTGCATCCCTTCCCCGTGGTAGGGTATATCCTCTCTCCTTGCCAGAGACCCTGTCCATGTCCGCCTATGTTAAAGAGAACTTGGAGAGGGGCTTCATACGAAAGTCTTCCTCCCCGGCAGGAGCCGGGTTCTTCTTCGTTAAAAAGAAGGATGGCTCCCTGTGTCCTTGTATTGAATACTGGGGTCTCAACCAGATCATGTTGAAAAATAAGTATCCGTTGCCACTGATCTCAGAACATGTTTCGATCGTATACGTGGTACCAAGATTTTTTCCAAACTCGACCTGCGTGTGGCTTACAACCTAATCCGGATTTGCCCGGATGACGAATGGAAGACTGCATTTAACACCCGTGACAGACACTATGAATATCTAGTAATGCCCTTCGGTCTGTGTAATGCTCCCGCGGTCTTCCAGGAGTTCGTTAATGAAATTTTCCGTGACCTCCTCTATGTTTGTGTTGTGGTCTATCTTGATGACATCTTGATTTTTTTCTCCAGATCCTATGACACATCAAAGACATGTCCGTCAAGTTTTGCTGCGGTTAAGGGAGAATCGCCTGTACGCCAAGTTGGAAAAGTGCGTGTTTGAAGAAGATGCTCTACCCTTGCTGGGCTACCTTGTCTCGAATAGAGGTCTCAAGATGGATCCTGAAAAGGTAAAGTCTGTCCTGGAATGGCCACGCCCTCAAGGCTTGAGGGCCATACAGCGCTTTCTGGGATTCGCCAATTTTTACAGACAGTTTATTCCAAACTTCTCCTCACTGACATCTACCATCTCTAACCTCACTAAGAAGCGCATAAACGCCAAGGTGTGGACTCCTGAGGCAGAGTCCGCATTTAATAGCCTGAAGAGTGCCTTCACGTCAGCCTCTATCCTGCATCATCCAGATGTTTCTCTAAAGTTCTCGTTGGAGGTGGACGCATCCTCTGTCGGTGCTGGTGCACTCCTGCTCCAGAGAGGTTCCAAGGGCAAGTCAATGGTATGTGGATATTTCTCTAAGCTTTTCTCTTCCGCAGAACGCAACTACTCGATTGGGGATCGGGAGTTACTGGCCATCAAATTGGCCCTGGAGGAGTGGAGACATCTACTAGGGGGCGCAGCTCATCCCATCCTGATTTTTACGGACCACAAGAACCTCACCTATCTTCAGACTGCCAAACGGCTGAACCCTCGTCAGGCCAGGTGGTCGCTGTTCTTTACCAGGTTCCAGTTTAAACTCCATTATCACCCGGCTGACTAGAATGTGAGGGCCGATGCCTTGTCCAGGTCTTTCGAGACAGAAGACACCATGGAAATTCCACAGAACATTATTGATTCATCTTGCATTGTCTCTGTAAATCCCCTGCAAGTTGGGTACATTCCTCCAGGGAGGAATTTTGTGCACCTGGCTGACTGAGGGAGAATCCTCCACTGGGGACACTCCTCTAGACTGACAGGTCACGCGGGGACCCGTAAGACCCGGGATCTGATTGCCCGTCATTTCTGGTGGCCCACGCTGCCCACGGACTTTGTTACTTCCTGCTCAGTGTGTGCAGCTAACAAGGTCGCTTACTCCAGACCTGCTGGCCTGCTCCAGCCATTGCCTGTGCCGATGCTCCCTGGCAGCATATAGCTATGGACTTTATTACTGACTTGCCTCTCTCTGCTGGATGCAGTACTGTCTGGGTGGTGGTGGTGGATCGATTTTAGAAGATGGCCCACTTCGTTCCTCTGACCTCTCTTCCTTCTGCTCGTCAACTGGCCAAGCTTTTTATCCAACACATCTTCCACCTGCACGGCTTGCCGCAGTATATTGTGTCTGATCGGGGGGTTCAGTTCACCTCGAAGTTCTGGAGAGCCCTCTGCGGACTCCTAGGTGTAAAGTTGGACTTTACCTCGGCCTACCATCCTCAGTCTAATGGTCAGGTCGAGAGGATCAATCAGATCTTGGAGAACTACTTACGCCACTACATCTCCAAGCAGCATGATGACTGGGTGCAGTTGCTCCCGTGGGCTGAATTCTCTTACAATAATCATACCAGCGAGTGCACAAGGAATACACCGTTCTTTATTGTTTATGGCCAACACCCACGATTTCCTCTCCCGCTGCCTTATGCGTCCGAGGCACCAGCTGATGACATGGCTTTTAGGGACATTCTGCAGATCTGGCAGCAATCTCGATCCTCCATCCTGCTGGTGTTCGACCGCATGAAAACGGAAGGCGGACACAAGGAGAAGAGAACATCCTCAGTTTCTTCCTGGCACGAAGGTCTGGCTGTCCTCCAGGAATATTCGACTGAGGGTGACGTTGTACAAATTTGCTCCCAGGTTCCTCGGACCCTTTGCGATCCTGCAGTGGATCAACCCCGTCGCCTACAAGCTTCGGCTGCCTCCTACCCTCAGGATCCCCAACTCCTTCCATGTCTCCCTCCTGAAGCTGGTGGTTCTGAACCGCTTTACCAAGACTCCTAGCCCTGTGGTTGCCTCCAGCGGCCCTTCAGACACCTTCGAGTTTAAGGAGATCTTGGACACCAAGAAAGTGAGAGGAAATACTTTTTATTTGGTGGATTGGAGGGGGTTCGGTCCTTAAGAGAGGTCCTGGGAGCCAGAGGAGAACCTCAATGCTCCTACCCTTCTGAAAAAGTTTCTCTCTCACTCTGGTCCCAAGAGGAGGGGGCGTAATAGGGGGGATAATGCCCGTCAGGTTCACTCCTCAGGAGACGCCAGCGCTCACTTCCACTCACCTCGGCCGGGTCCCGTAGGGTGCGCACGCACGCTCGTGCCCGCTCTTATAGGGGCAGTGCGCGCACCGTCTTTAATGTGAAATCAGCCCATGAGTGTCCTGGACTATAAGAAGGGCCCAGCCCCTTGCTTCCATGCCTGAGCGTTGTTTGTCGTATCCTAGTTTGTCTAAGCAAATGGTCTCCTAGTGTCTTCCAGTTCCCAGTGTTCCCTGTTACTGTATCCTGTATCCCGTGCTATCCTGGTCAAGTGCCGTGCTGTGCTGTAGTCGTGCTGTGCTGTATTCCACACCTGTCCTACTACTCCACGCCTGACGTCTACCTGCTGCCATATCTCAGCCTAGCCTGTCTTACTACTGTCCGAGCTTCCACAGGTACCCTATACAAACTATAGACTGTGACCTGCGCTCTGTAGGCCAGCTGCCATACCGCCAAGCCGGTACGGCCCAGTGGGTCCATGAACCCAACGTGACAAGCAGGAGAATGTAAAGAGACAGCAGATGGTTCAGTGATTTATGAGAGCGACTTTTGTGTTGAGCAGTGGGATGAGATGGGTTAAGGTGATTCAGCAAAGTGAATAGTGCATGGGAACTGTACATGGGCTAGGGAAGGAGAGAGGGACTTATGTGGGCTGAATTTAATAAAGGGCAAAATTGGCGGTAGGATTGTAAACCAACAACAGCTACAATGATGAGTGAGGCAGTAAAAATGTTGCGGTGGTTTGGTCATGGGAAACAGATAAAAATTCTGAAGTAGTAATTATAATGTATGCAAGTTTGTTTGTTTAGTCTACATAGCTTACCTGTCACTGCCATGTATAACTGCAGCGACACTTTGCCAATATGACATTTAGACAGAGATGACTTCTGCAGTCGTGCCACCCCTGCACGAGTGCCTTCCCCTTATGCTACATCTATATTATTTGCAGTATTAGGTCAATTTGCAAAACCCAAAGGTTGACAGAAAAGATTGGGCTCTTTGAATATAATAGCAAAATTAATATTCTTTACATTTCTTACCTTGGGAAAAATAGAAGAATGTAAATCCTGACTATGCAGCATTTTCCTATGGATCCCCGTGTGCCGAGTTACACATTTCATTAGAAGTAGACAGGAGACTTAAATAATAGCAATGCACTTTGTGCATGTTCTGACACATGGGTATTAATCAATTCTAGAATTTTCTCTTCATTCCTTGTTCCTCATTTTTAAGTAGTATTTTGTTTCTTAATTTTATCAAGCTGCACTTTTTCTATGGTCACAGAGGACAGGTTCTGATTCTATAATTAATATCTATGGTTGTCTATCTGAGCTGCTGGGTATCTCACTTTCCACTGAGACTGTGGATATCTAACATGTCTAGAATATTTATTTGTGCAGTTAAAGTTAGATTGTCTTCCCAAGATCAGTTATATAGGATTAAGTTTTATTTCAGTACTCTTATAAATTCTCCATGGGTAGCACTTTATCCATGTGTGTCTTCATGTAATGGGATTGTGATTGTTAACTAAATAGAGACAGGACAATGTATTGAGTGAGTGCAATAGGTGGTTCTTTCCGTTAGCAAATCACATTTAAAATGAAATTACTTGACCCGTTCTTTATAGAAATTACACTATTTTCTTTATTTTCTGCTTGTGCTCTGTTACCCCTTTTGTGGATATAGAATACAGATAGTGTAATGTTATAAATCACTGAAAACCACTCTATAGCCCTCGTTTAAGCTGTCTTATCGTAATCCTTTTCTACTTAGACAGAACAAAGGAAAGGGTAAATCAAAAACAACTTGATTAAATTCTTAAGAGGCTAGCCCTTATTCTGTGTTCAATTAAACCGGAGTTAAAGGCTCCATGTGGCCTTTGGCTTGTTAGTGCTGTTTTTCCTTCCCATTTCCGCTCCTCCCCAACTTATATTTATTTTTTCCAATTACTTTTGTTTTGCTTTGATGCCTTCCGTATGTTTGACATGTATGAACTACTGATCAGTTATGTCATATAAGCTGGGAAGTCCATCTGTCTTGTTTTTATTTCAGATTGGGCTTGATGCCAAATTATAATTCCTCTATATAATTCTTTCTTGTGTTCTACTTAAGTATGCTTAATTGTTCCCTAAACGTTATATGTGGCACATAAAATAGTGTTAATAATGAGAAACTCCCTATTTCTCATATTTATACTATATTATAGGTAATCTGTATAGTAGTGTGTGTATATATAAAATTCCAAAGCAGCACAGTGGAAATATATATATATATATGTAAAAGTAACAAACTTTAGGGTGCACACCACAGGAGTCTGGCCAGAGTCCTATGTCAATATGTTCAATAATGAGGCGCCCCAAAAAATGAAAAAAAATCTGGTGGGTTTATTCCATGCGTGACATTTCGGTTCCTAATCTGGAAACTTTCTTAAGCAAGTTTATGGTGCAAATGGTGAGTATATATAGAGAAATAACCATCATGCAATGCATCAATCAATACATAGCTAATTAAATATAAAGCAATATATAAAACATATTCCATAGCAGTATAAAGTGCTCTATGAAAAATGACATTAATAAATACATGTTACTCTATCATTTCATATATACTAGTATATACAAACTCCTTTCATAGTAACATGATAAATACTTTTAGTGAAAAAGCTTAATAAAGTGACAAAGTGCACATGTGCATAATATATCACATAATAGGGTTTAAATTCCCCTATACAAACTCGCTGCCATGTATTTGCCATCCTTTTAGCGCAGCTGCGCATGTGGCAATAAGTGGAAGATGCTGGAACACATGTATCTGGAAACACCAAGCCAAACACTGAAACAGCAAGTGGGTGGAGCTAAAACATCCTGGAGCCATATTGCTTAAGGGCAAGACCATACTGCTGGCTAAAAAAAAAGCCATACATGTGCAGTAGAGCTGTTGAAGCTTTCAGCACCATGTTGACTAAGGCATATGTTGAGAGCAAAGTCAGTGACAAGGGAATAGTGACAACTGATATATGGCCCACATAATAAAGGAATTACAAACCGTCATGCTTCTCCCTGGTCTGTTAGAAATTGTTATAGCGGGCTGTGTGTCTTTTATTATTACCAACAATACTACATGATTATGGACCCACTATTCAATAAATGTGTTTTTGTAACCTAGTCATACTGTCTATGAAGGCTGTTCGTATTTGTAATTCCTTTATTAAGTGGGCCTTATATTAGTTATCACTATTCCCTTGTGGCTGACTTTGCCCTCAACATATGCCTTAGGCAACATGATGCTGAATGCGGCCCCTTCATAACAGCTGATCGGTGGGGGTCCCGGGAGTCGGACCCCGACCCATCAGCTATTGATGGCCTATTCTGAGGATAGGCCATTAATTTTTACTGGCTGGAAAACCCCTTTAAATATTGGCAAACATATGTATATGCGTGAAGACTGAAGTTCGGTGACTGACATTGGAGATTGCACTATGATGATTTCCTGTTGGGAGAGAGGTTGAGATAGATGTTTCATTCAGTGTCTGATCCCAATAAAGTTAACATGCCGCCTCACAATGTTAAATACTGGTAAATTAAAAAAACAAAAACATAACAATGTTTGAGGGGCTATTGAGGGACTATATACAGAATTATGTGACAATAAATAGTATTATAAGTGACAGCCAGCACGGTTTTACTCAGGACAGAAGCTGTCAAACCAACATGATTTGTTTTTATAAAGAGGTGAGCAGAAGCCTAGATAGCGGGGACGCTGTGGATATAGTGTTTTTGGACTTTGCAAAGGCATTTGACACTGTCCCCCATAGACGTCTAATGGGTAAATTAAAGAGGCTCTGTCACCAGATTTTGCAACCCCTATCTCCTATTGCAGCAGATCGGTGCTGCAATGTAGATAAGAGTAACGTTTGTTTTTTTTAAAAAACGTGCATTTTTGGCCAAGTTATGACCATTTTTATATTTATGCAAATGAGGCTTTCTAAAGTACAACTGGGCGTGTTTAAAGTAAAAGTACAACTGGGCGTGTATTATGTGCGTACATCGGGGCGTTTTTACTTCTTTTACTAGCTGGGCGTTGTGAATGGGAGTGTATGATGCTGACGAATAAGCATCATCCACTTCTCTTCGTTAACACCCAGCTTCTGGCAGTGCACAGACACAGCGTGTTCTCGAGAGATCACGCTGTGACGTCACTCACTTTCTGCCCCAGGTCCTGCATCGTGTCGGACGAGCGAGGACACATCGGCACCAGAGGCTACAGTTGATTCTGCAGCAGCATCAGCGTTTGCAGGTAAGTAGCACTTACCTGCAAATGCCGATGCTGCTGCAGAATCAAATGTAGCCTCTGGTGCCGATGTGTCCTCGCTCGTCCGACACGATGCAGGACCTGGGGCAGGAAGTGAGTGACGTCACAGCGTGATCTCTCGAGAACACGCTGTGTCTGTGCACTGCCAGAAGCTGGGTGTTAACGAAGAGAAGTGGATGATGCTTATTCGTCAGCATCATACACTCCCATTCACAACGCCCAGCTAGTAAAAGAAGTAAAAACGCCCCGATGTACGCACATAATACACGCCCAGTTGTACTTTTACTTTAAACACGCCCAGTTGTACTTTAGAAAGCCTCATTTGCATAAATATAAAAATGGTCATAACTTGGCCAAAAATGCTCGTTTTTAGAAAAACAAAAACGTTACTCTTATCTACATTGCAGCGCCGATCTGCTGCAATAGGAGATAGGGGTTGCAAAATCTGGTGACAGAGCCTCTTTAAGGACTATAGGTTTAGAAAGTATAGTTTGTAATTGGATTGAGAATTGTCTCAAGGACCGTATCCAGAGAGTTGTGGTCAATGATTCCTACTCTGAATGGTCCCCGGTTATAAGTGGTGTACCACAGGGTTCAGTGCTGGGACCACTATTATTCATCTTATTTATTAATGATATAGAGGATGGGATTAATAGCACTATTTTTATTTTTTGCAGATGACACCAAGCTATGTAATATAGTTCAGTCTATGGAAGATGTTCGTGAATTGCAGGCAGATTTAAACAAACTGAGTGTTTGGGCGTACACTTGGCAGATGAAGTTTAATGTAGATAAATGTAAAGTTATGCACCTGGGTACGAACAACCTGCAGGCATCATATGTCCTAGGGGGCGCTAGAGTCGGGGAGTCACTTGTTGAGAAGGATCTGGGTGTACTTGTAAATCATAAACTAAATAACAGCATGCAGTGTCAATCAGCTGCTTCAAGGGCAAGCAAGATATTGTCGTGTATTAAAAGAGGCATGGACTCACGGGACAGGGATGTAATATTGCCACTTTACAAAGCATTAGTGAGGCCTCATCTAGATTATGCAGTTCAGTTCTGGGCTCCAGTTCATAGAAAGGATGCCCTGGAGTTGGAAAAAATACAAAGAAGAGCAACGAAGCTAATAAGGGGCATGGAGAATCTAAGTTATGAGGAAAGATTAAAAGAACTAAACCTATTTAGCCTTGAAAAAAGACGACTAAGGGGGACATGATTAACTTATATAAATATATGAAGGGCGCATACAAAAAATATGGTGAAATCCTGTTCCATGTAAAACCCCCTCAAAAAACAAGGGGGCACTCCCTCCGTCTGGAGAAAAAAAGGTTCAACCTGCAGAGGCGACAAGGCTTCTTTACTGTGAGAACTGTGAATCTATGGAATAGTCTACCGCAGGAGCTGGTCGCAGCAGGGACAGTAGATGGCTTTAAAAAAGGCAAAGATAATTTCCTAGAACAAAAAAGTACTAGCTCCTATGTGTAGAAATTTTTTACTTTCCTTTTCCCATCCCTTGATTGAACTTGATGGACATGTGTCTTTTTTCAACCGTACAAACTATGTAACTATGTAACAATGCGGTTGAGCATACATTACCATACACATTACATGTCTAGAAATAATTTTCCTTTTCTGGGGGATAGATTTCATACTTCCAATATAACATCTGTAAGTAAGCTCTACACCAGGGGTCAGCAACCTTCTGCACTTCAGCTGTTATGAAACTACAACTCCCAGCATGTCCTGACAGCCAAAGGCTTTAGGCTAAATGTACATGTGCATTATTACATGCGGATTTGCCGCGCGTTTTTGTGCGACACATCCAAAGTGTAATAGAAAAGGCTGCCAAAGGCTGTCAGGTCATGCTTGGAATTGTAGTTTCAGAACAGCTGGTGTGTCGATTGCTGACCCCAGCTCTAAAGTATAGCTTAAAAACGTGCCACAGTGTCATAAAACTAAAAGAAATTAAAATAATGAATCACCACTTCTAAATTAAAATCCTTTTCTGTAATATATTGTCATTAAATCATGAAAAGCTGATGCATTGCAAAAAACATTTTTAGTTATCATTATCATGCCATTCCATCATCACCAATACTGAGGTCCTATGTTATGTCTTGTCATTGCAAGTGATTGAGTGACCTAAGAAGTCAATTGCTGGGGACAGTGATGATGTCACTATGGACAAAACATCACCATTGTGGCATATGATTGCTAGACTAGCCTCGGTCACAAGTCCATGGACAAGATGTCATTGGGATACGATGACAGCAGGATGTGTTAGCGGTCCCTCAATACTGACAGCATGGGAACGGAATGGAAATGAAACAGTGGTTTATTATTAAAAAATTTTTTAGCATAAAAACAGAACATGAATCGAGTTTAAGACTAGAATAGTTTCAAACACTTGCATTTGTTGAAGCATAGCTAACTCTTATGTAAGAAATGAAATACAGCTGCCTTTGCATGCCCAACATTTCCTTGGCAAACCATACCTCATACAGCTGAGTCGTGATTAGACGGGGTGGTAACTTACCAAGTCAGCAATCATCAGTATCTTATTATATAATGTGGCTTGCCCTGGTTGCTGCATCCTGCTGATTCTGTAATCTGCTCCTAACATTCTTATCATATACAGATTTCAACAACTAACATCATTCAGTCTCCTGTTCCAGATATATGCTGGTCTAGAACAAAAATGTGCTGCTTTTAGTAGCAGCATCTGTGACACTTTAATGCACACTGACACGTCCTTATAAATACCTTGAATGGCATTTACTTGGGGTACTTTTATGATGTGCTGGGAACTGGCTCAGGTTCAAACCTTCTAGTTTTGGCTAAAGGCTCAGGTCATCACTAGACTTTGACAGATAATCTCCACTCCCTTCAGATCATGTGTCATCAATCAGGCAAAATCCAACAAGAGATGCAATGTATAGCATTTAACAGCATTATCACAAGCTCAATAGATTGCAAAGACATCTTTAGAACATTTCAATGGAAGCAGAGCTAGTTACAATGTTTAATTTTGTCATCTGATGTCTGAGATCAGGTGCTCAAATGCAATGTTGCCAGTGTCTTAAATACTTTGCCGTAACTATCTGCTAAAGAAGAAAACAATCTTAGCCCATCTCCATCAAATGCAGTGCAAGCTCAGTAGACCACGGTGGACTATAAAACCTTCAGATCTTGCCTAATAAACAATAATGGTTTTTTTTTAAAATTTAAATTAAAAATGAAAATGTTAATCCTTATTTAGGAAAATAAACCCACAGATTTAATTTACAAGATAATTTACCATATACATTGGGTCATTAGGGAAAATTAGACATTTGCATTCATATAAATAATCTAAGTCGGAATATTTTAGTTCTTCTTTGGTATAAAGCTATTCACTGACAGGTAGATGATGCAGTTTTCAGGACGTTTGAATGGACTAAATATATAAAAAAAAACAGAAAAAAGAACAAGTCACGACCAGGTAATTGAAAAAATACAAACAATCTTTATTAAAGTCAATTAGACACACAGAAAAAAACAACATATAACAGTTATACATAATAAAATACCATAGACCCTCGAACAGAAACGGAATTCGAACATGAAAGCAGAGTGGCCCCCCAGATGTACAAATGGTCCAATACCTCCTATAAATGGCTAAAGTGCATATATATATATATTACTGAGCAGGTGCTAGGCGTGGTACGCCCTGCACAGATGGACACATAAGTGCAATATAAAAAAGTATATATAAAGTGCAGTCCTAAGTATACATAACATGCAAGGCAATATAGTATACCTACACCTACGTAGCAGGAAATGAAAATAGGAGACCAGGACCGGGAGAGGGGACCTCTGCTTAAACCGACGCGCGTTGCGCTGGTGCTTCGTCAGGGGTTGATGACAGGTAGATCATGCAGTTTTCAGGACGTTTGAATGGACCAAATATATAAGCCAAAGCAGACTGCAAAGTCTGATTGGATGGTAGTTGTTCTACCAGAGATAAACTAAGCTACTAAAACATAAATCATAGTTAAGCCCCTATTAGACTGGCCGATTTTGGCAGATGCAGCGGGCGCCAATCAACGAGACATCGTTGATCGGCACTCGTTTGCTCCTGTCCCACGGAGCTATGGAAGGGGATCAGCGGTCGTTACTCCAATAGCTTGTCCCCATAGATTATTATCATGTCGGCAGCACGTCTCCTTGTTTACACAGGGAGATGTGTTGCCGACAACGGTAATATTTCATTATTTTAAAACGATGCGGTCAGCAGATGAACGAGTGTTTGCTCAATCATCTGCTGGTCGCTGCCCTGTTTACACATGGCAACAAGCGTTTTATGAACGCTTGTCTGCCCGTGTGCCCGATAATCGCCCAGTGTAAACCCCCTTTACTTTACACATCTGCACTAGGCTTGAGATCATGTTTGTTCTATTTATACTACAGATAAAGTATGTAACAATATAAGACCTCATTCAGATCTGTGTCAGTCTCTGTTGTTCTGCTCAGTCAGACGAAAATACTGGAAGCTCCGCTTCCGTTGTACCCCATGTGACTGCTTTAGCCAATCACAGGCTGCAGCGTCACATGGCCTGCAATGTCTTTTTTCCACAGCGGAAATTCCATTTGAAAAACCGCACCACAATGTGATGCTATTTTTCGGACGGAAGGTGTTGCAGGTTCCAGGTTGGATATGCTGCACAGTTTTTACGCAGCGTATCCGACCCGTGGGAACCGGCCTTAGATTCCGCTGCAGATTTTCTCACAGGTCATATACACTGCGGAATTTCCGCAATGGATTACTGTGCAGAAAATACGCAGTATTTACAGTAGCAGCAAAGTGGATAAGATTTTAGCAAATGTTAACCACACGCTGTGGAATTTCTTTTTCAAAACAGTCGTGCGAAAAGTGATTGAATTTTTAGTCCGCAGCATGTCAATTTATGATGTGTATCCTGAGTGAAGGTATTGATTGTATCGGCATAAATTCCACACTAAAATATGCAAGTTAAGTTTTGTTGTGGTTTGTACAGCATTAAGTAGCGGAAACGCAGTAAAAAACGCTGTAAATTCACAGCTGCACATAAAGTTTCCTACAATCAATGGTTCACACGAATTCCGCAAGCAAAACCGCAGCAGGAAATTCACAATAATTTTCCACAACTACTGTGCGTTTCCTCAGCAATATGCGCAGAAAAAACACACTATCTTGCTGTATCTATCACTAGTGTTACTGTGTTATGTGGAAGCAGATTCTAAAAAGAGAGAATGCTGTCTTCACAGAGAGAGAGCACACAGTTTTTATTGAAAGGAATTGCTAGTTTAGTAACTGGAATGTAGCTACGATCTATCTAATGTGTAAGAGGGGTAACCGCTAGGGTTAAATGATGTACATGGCTTCCGCAGGGGCAAAGGGCTTTTATTTGGTGATAATCCTTTATTGGATGGTCGGCCAGGGATACCATGGAACATGCGATCATGGGGACTGAGAAGGGATGCAGCTCTGCTGTCAGAGTTATGTGAGACTCGCTAGGCCCAGCACACTCTACTTTGCTAGGGGACATGCTGCATTGGAGGTATTTTAGGCCCCCTGCAGTGTTATTCCCGGGCGCCATGTTGGGGGAGGTTCCTAATACTTTAGTGCGCAAGTCTCATCACGTCGTAGATCGCCCCCTGGTGAGAATGGAGCCTCACTAGATAGTTTAAAAGGGTTTGAGTCTTAGTGTTGGTCATTTTATCGACAACAAAGTGAGACATGGCTCCTTCTCTTGTAAGCTCACGAGGGCCCGTTGTTCCTGAGATACCGGTGGAGTGACCCTGATTTACAGATGAAAAGGTGTAGGCGCAGTGCTGAATTCCCTAGCGGGGCGGAAACTACTGAGTCCTGCTGAGAGCCAATTTGCCAAGAGTGGCTGGAGCTGCCGTGAACAGGCCTACTATGCATAAAAGAGTTGAATTCCTAAGAAGTCATTATCATCGCCAACCGCTGTAAAAAGTTGGCCTTATTAGAGAATGTGTTTTTGCATGTGTAATGTATAAAAATGCTGCTTTTCCAAGAGAATACCATAAACCTATATCTCCCAGAGCAAGTAACAATTTGGCTAGGTGATTCAAAGAACTGTATCTCACCTCCAAAAATATTAAAAAAGTAATAAATAGAAACTCCACAGAATCATTTGTAAACACAAGAGAAACAAGGAGTCATGCACTATTTAGTGTAAATATGAAAAATATAAAATCTTTTATTATACAAAACATACTAGATAAAATACAATAACAAAGAGGGTCCCATAAATATACAGCTATACAGAGGCTACACATAGATGTTTAATGATGCGAAACAATGTTGTATTCATTGTAAGCAAAAAATTCACAATGGGTATAGGGTAACATTATTAGTGAATTTCAATATATATACACATAAGAGAAATGGCAGTGAAGGAGTAAATGTGCCAGAACAGCAAAATTGACTGCTATGGTCTGGTATCCAATCAAAAAGGTGTGTGTATATGATGAGTAATGAAAAGGGAAGGGGTGAACCCACCTCCCTTTCAAAAAGTGAATGAAAAAAATCCTAGTAGGATAATGTACCCATGTGTGCTAGAGTACAATGTGAGCCCAGGTGTAGCGCCCCGACGCGCGTTTCGCGTTTAATCGCTTTTTCAAGGGGTACTGGATATTATGTTCGAGTTCCTGTCTTTTAAAGTGAGCTGTGTCTGTCATGTGATACCGATTTAGCAAACATCCTGGTTAACGGCGCATGCGCGATATCAATCGGCATACCGCGAGACTGTCGACCTAAGCCATCGGGGCAGTAACTGCGCATTCGCCAACTCCGGGACGCATCACCAAAGAGACAACGCATGCGCACAGTGCCCATACTGGAGACCCAGGGCGGCAGCTCCGTACACCGGATCCACAAGCGATGCGCAACTCCAGGTAATTATTGATGAAAATGTTTAAAATATTTAAATATGATGAAAGCTATACATAATTAAGAGATGAAATCTCGTACAACAAAAATAATAAAACCTACCATACCACCGATGTGGATATAGATTGTGACATATCGATTAAATACATATTGTCATGTTGGGTTCGTGGACCCACTGGACCGTACCACCTTGGCAATATGGCAGCTGGCCAACAGGCTCGTAGACGTCAGGCGTGGAGTAGTAGAACAGGCGTGGAATACAGCACAGCATGAGTACAGCACGCCACTTGACCAGGATAGCACGGGATACAGGAACAGGGAACACTGGGAACCGGAAGACACTAGAAGACCATTTGCTTAGACAAACTAGGATATGACAAACAACGCTCAGGCATGGAAGCAAGGGGCTGGGCCCTTCTTATAGTCCAGAGCACTCATGGGCTGATTACACATTAAGAGTGGGCACGAGAATGCGCGCGCACCCTACGGGACCCAGCCGAGGTGAGTGGAAGTGAGTGCTGGCGTCTCCTGAGGAGCAGACTGGGGCCAGCGCTCGCAGAACCATGGCTGTGGCCGTCAGGAGGTGAGTGAACCTGACGGCCCGCTTCCATGGACATGACAGTATCCCCCCTCTTATGCCTCCTCTTACGCCCAATCTTCTTGGGACCAGAGCGAGAGAGAAACTTTTTCAGAAGGGTAGGAGCATTGAGGTTCTCCTCTGGCTCCCAGGACCTCTCTTCAGGACCGAACCCCCTCCAATCCACCAAATAAAAAGTCTTTCCTCTCACTTTCTTGGTGTCCAAGATCTCCTTAACCTCGAAGGTGTCTGAAGGGCCGCTGGAGGCAAGCGCAGGGTTAGGAGTCTTGGTACAGCTGTTCAGAACCACCAGCTTCAGGAGAAAGACATGGAAGAAGTTGGGGATCCTGAGGATAGGAGGCAGCCAAAGCTTGTAGGCGACAGGGTTGATCTGCTGCAGGGTTTCGAAGGGTCCGAGAAACCTGGGAGCAAATTTGTACGACGGCACCCTCAGTCGAATATTCCTGTAGGACAGCCAGACCTTTGTGCCAGGAAGAAACTGAGGAGGTTCTCTTCTCCTTGTGTCTGCCTTCCGTTTTCATGCGGTTGACCGCCAGCAGAATGGAGAATCGAGTCTGTTACCAGATCTGCAGAAAGTCCCTAAAAGCCGTGTTAGCAGCTGGTACCCTGGACGTATCAGGCATCGGGAGAGGAATTTGTGGGTGTTGGCCATAAACAATAAAGAACGGTGTATTCCTTGTGGACTCGCTGGTGTGATTATTGTAGGAGAATTCACCCGACGGGAGCAACTGCACCCAGTCATCATGCTGCTTGGAGATGAAGTGGCGTAAGTAGTTCTCCAAGATCTGATTGATCCTCTCGACCTGACCATTGGACTGAGGATGGTAGGCTGAGGAAAAGTCCAACTTTACACCAGGGAGTCCGCAGTGGGCACTCCAGAACTTCGAGGTGAACTGAACCCCCCGATCAGACACAATATGCTGCGGCAAGCCGTGCAGGCGGAAGATGTGTTGGATGAAAAGCATGGCCAGTTGACGAGTAGAAGGAAGACCGGTCAGAGGAACGAAGTGGGCCATCTTCAAAAATCGATCAACCACCACCCAGACAGTACTGCATCCAGCAGAGAGAGGCAGGTCAGTAATAAAGTCCGTAGCTATATGCTGCCAGGGAGCATCGGGCACAGGCAATGGTGGGAGCAGGCCAGCAGGTCTGGAATGAGTGACCTTGTTAGCTGCACACACTGAGCAGAAAGAAACAAAGTCCATAATGTCCTTGAGCAGCGTGGGCCACCAGAAATGATGGGCAATCAGATCCCGGGTCTTACGGGTCCCCCCGTGATCTGTCAGTCTAGAGGAGTGTCCCCAGCGGAGGATTCTCCCTCGGTTAGCCAGGTGCACAAAATTCCTCCCTGGAGGAATGTCCCCAACTTTGCATACGATATAGCTATATCGCTATCTGCAGTGAATGGAGAGACGTGTATGGCGCTGATTGGTCAGCGTCATGCACTCCTCTGTACAACTCCCATTTGGTCATATAGTAAAACACGCCCAGTTGTCCATTGAGAAACTCATTAGCATAAAGCTAATATAGGTTATACAGTGAAGGAAATAAGTATTTGATCCCTTGCTGATTTTGTAAGTTTGCCCACTGTCAAAGACACGAACAGTCTAGAATTTTTAGGCTAGGTTAATTTTACCAGTGAGAGATTAGTGTTAATTGACCTTCTTTTATAGGCTATGTATATACATAACAGACAAGCAGAACTATCCGTGTTTGTGTTACAATCCATATTTTATACTACTTGTCTGTGGGTGTCTGTATCTGATAGCTTGTATGCACTTTATTATTTACTATAAATTATATAAATAATGTATTATAAGGAAGACAGTGCACACAAACTCCCAGCTAGCACGACTACATAGACAAGCAAGATAAATGGACATATCAAAGCTAATGAATATTGCAATATTCAAAGCAAAATACATTTGAGAAACTCAACTGCAGGAGATGGGTACTGAGGCCAGACATTTCAACGGAAATAAAATAAAATTATATTTACATAGTTCTGCAGCTGTACCATTACAAAACTGGCAGCTAATAGACTGTCTACAGTGGCGTAACTACCGTTGTAGCCGCCATAGCGGCTGTTGCGGGGCCAGCGGTATGAGGGGGCCCATGCCGGCAGCCTGCACGGCCCCCCCATGCCCGAAGGCTCCGCTAGCAACCGCTATGGCTGCTACAGCAGTAGCGACACCACATTCAATAGTGTCTGCGTCCTTCGGATGCAGATACTATTGAACACTATGACAGAGCAGGGACGTACACTACCGTTCAAAAGTTTGGGGTCACCCAGACAATTTTGTGTTTTCCATGAAAACTCACACTTACAGTGAAGGAAATAAGTATTTGATCCCTTGCTGATTTTGTAAGTTTGCCCACTGTCAAAGACATGAACAGTCTAGAATTTTTAGGCTAGGTTAATTTTACCAGTGAAAGATAGATTATATTAAAAAAAAAACTGAAAATCACATAGTCAAAATTATATATATTTATTTGCATTGTGCACAGCGAAATAAGTATTTGATCCCCTACCAACCATTAAGAGTTCAGCCTCCTCCAGACCAGTTACACGCTCCAAATCAACTTGGTGCCTGCATTAAAGACAGCTGTCTTTAATGGTCACCTGTATAAAAGACTCCTGTCCACAGACTCAATTAATCAGTCTGACTCTAACCTCTACAACATGGGCAAGACCAAAGAGCTTTCTAAGGGTATGTTCACACGCACTAATTACGGACGTAATTCGGGCGTTTTTGCCCCGAATTACGTCCAAAAATAGCGCCTCAATAGCGCTGACAAACATCTGCCCATTGAAAGCAATGGGCAGACGTTTGTCTGTTCACACGAGGCGTAATTTACGCGCCGCTGTCAAATGACGGCGCGTAAATAGACGCCCGCGTCAAAGAAGTGACCTGTCACTTCTTTCGCCGTAATTGGAGCCGTTATTCATTGACTCCAATGAATAGCAGCGCCAATTACGTCCGTAATGGACGCGGCGTTCAAGCGCCTGCACATGCCGTTACGGCTGAAATGACGGGGATGTTTTCAGGCGGAAACATCCCCGTAATTTCAGCCGTTACGGACGCCCTCGTGTGAACATACCCTAAGGATGTCAGGGACAAGATCATAGACCTGCACAAGGCTGGAATGGGCAGCAAAACCATAAGTAAGACGCTGGGTGAGAAGGAGACAACTGTTGGTGCAATATTAAGAAAATGGAAGATATACAAAATGACTGTCAATCGACATCGATCTGGGGCTCCATGCAAAATCTCACCTCGTGGGGTATCCTTGATCCTGAGGAAGGTGAGAGCTCAGCCGAAAACTACACGGGGGGAACTTGTTAATGATGTCAAGGCAGCTGGGACCACAGTCACCAAGAAAACCATTGGTAACACATTACGCCGTAATGGATTAAAATCCTGCAGTGCCCGCAAGGTCCCCCTGCTCAAGAAGGCAGATGTACAGGCCTGTCTGAAGTTTGCAAATGAACATCTCGATGATTCTGAGAGTGATTGGGAGAAGTTGCTGTGGTCAGATGAGAATAAATTGAGCTCTTTGGCATTAACTCAACTCGCCGTGTTTGGAGGAAGAGAAATGCTGCCTATGACCCAAAGAACACCGTCCCCACTGTCAAGCATGGAGGTGAAAACATTATGTTTTGGGGGTGTTTCTCTGCTAAGGGCACAGGACTACTTCACCGCATCAATGGGAGAATGGATGGAGCCATGTACCGTCAAATCCTGAGTGACAACCTCCTTCCCTCCACCAGGACATTAATAATGGCTCGTGGCTGGGTCTTCCAGCACGACAATGACCCGAAACATACAGCCAAGGCAACAAAGGAGTGGCTCAAAAAGAAGCACATTAAGGTCATGGAGTGGCCTAGCCAGTCTCCAGACCTTAATCCCATCGAAAACTTATGGAGGGAGCTGAAGATCCGAGTTGCCAAGCGACAGCCTCGAAATCTTAATGATTTACAGATGATCTGCAAAGAGGAGTGGGACAAAATTCCATCTAACATGTGTGCAAACCTCATCAACAACTATGAAAAACGTCTGACTGCTGTGCTTGCCAACAAGGGTTTTGCCACCAAGTATTAAGTCTTGTTTGCCAAAGGGATCAAATACTTATTTCTCTGTGCACAATGCAAATAAATATATATAATTTTGACAATGTGATTTTCTGTTTTTTTTTTTTTTATATAATCTATCTCTCACTGGTAAAATTAACCTAGCCTAAAAATTCTAGACTGTTCATGTCTTTGACAGTGGGCAAACTTACAAAATCAGCAAGGGATCAAATACTTATTTCCTTCACTGTAACTCCGTCAAAAATGATAGTTTTTCTAAATAAAAAACACTGCTGTAATCTACATTACAGCGCGGATCACATCATGTACAAAATAGGCCACTTATAATGCGGTGACAGAGCCTCTTTAAATTCCTGCTTCTTCTAGCTGTCATTAAGGGAGTTTGGGATAGGCTTGTCGCCAGAGTCGTTTCCATTTGTAAGATGGGCCAATGTCTCATTAATATGGACCTCATCGTCTGCCACTGATTAGTAAGGTGGAAATAAATCTTTTGATAGATGTTGTAGTGATTTACGCTCAGTGGCCTTTGCACGTCTATAGCCATATTTTATGTTTCTATGGCTATAGCCTCTCTCAAGGAATCTTGTTTTTAAATCACTTGATTGACTCTCAAACTTTACATTGGATGAGCATATTCGCCTCAGCCTAAGGAACTGACTAACTGGGACAGCTCTTATTGTAGATTGAATATGTGCCGATGTGGCATGTAGCAACGAATTTACAGATTTTTTTCCCTAAAAACATTTGTTTGAAGTTGTCTTACCTCATCTGTCTCATTAGTAACATCTAGAAAATCTATTCTCTGTCTGTCATAGTTGTATGTCAGTCTGATGTTAAAATAATTCGTATTAAGCCGCTGCATGAATTGCAGCAGTTCTGCTTCAGTCCCCTGCCAAATGATAAGGAGATCATCAATATACCTCAACCAACACTGCACATGGTCTACGGCGTGGACGGCATCACAATGAAAAACCTGCCTCTCCCAGAAGCCAAGAAACAGGTTTGCATACAATGGAGCGCACGCCGCCCCCATGGCAGTGCCGCGTTTTTGAAGGTAAAATATGTCTTTAAACACAAAAAAATTGTGAGTTAGGACATACTGCAGTAATTGTAATATGAGGTCACAGATTTGGCTGTCCCAGTTGCTCATCCCCAGGAAAAGGCGAACCGCATCAATCCCATCCTTGTGACGAATACAGGTGTAGAGAGATTCTATATCTGCTTAACGAGAATCATATCAGGGTCAAGACTAACCCCATCTATTCTAGTTAGCACATCAGTTGTATCTTTTATAAAAGAAGGAAAGCATTCGACAAGTGGCTTCAAATAGTAATCAATAAATCGACAAATTGGGTCACATAGCCCACCTATACCCAACACAATTGGACGGCCCGGAGGGTCCAATAGATTTTTATGTACTTTAGGTAGAAAGTATATTGTGGGAATTTTTGGATGGTTAACTGCCTTTCCAAGAGAAGTCTGTCTCCAGTAGAATTCAAATGTTGAATCATTAATGTCTGCCACATATATGTACTGTCATTAAAGGGCCGAACAGTTCTCTAAGGCTAGATTTACATGAGTGTGGGGAAACCTAAATATTAAAAACGTGACGTTTTTCACCTCCGAGTTGCCCCCGTGCGGGTACCGTTTTCATGGATCAACATAGACTTGAGCCTATGGAGGGATCTGTGAAAATGGAGGATAATAGGACATTTTCTATCTTTCAATGGACCGTTCACACGGTCCATTGAAACAACGGTCGTGTGACCGGCCCCATTGAAAAACAAGCATCTGTATGACGGGCATTGTTTTTACGGCCATCACACGGACGTGTTCAACACACGTGTGAATAAGCCTAAGTGTGCAATATTTTGGTTTCAAACTAGACCTGACCAGTAGGCCGTGAGCGGCAACTGGTCCCTGTTACCCCCTCCCAACTAATGTATCCCTGGGGAAACTTAAAGACTACTGAAGACTCTGCAGTACTAATAGTACGTTTCAATTTAGGTCTTCCTAAGGATACATTAGATCATAACTGCATTTGAGCTACTAAACTAACAGTTCATTTGTAGGAAGACTGGATTTTTCTCTCTCTCTGTGAAGACTCTATCGTAGTTTGGCTGCTTAAAAACTAAGGGAACTGAACACTGTGATCAGCTCCTTTAGCATACGTCATCACTGAGCACCTGCCAACATTCGGATCCATGGTGCATGTTTTTTTATTACGTTTTGTGTGGCAATAAAAGAAGAGATAACTCCACATAGGAACACAATATGGCCATCCATGTCATTGTTTTTTCATGGGGAATGTTGTGACATATTTTTTTTTGTTTTTTTTGGCTGTGTAGATGGAGGTACTCTTTAAAGGGAATGTGTTGCCAGCAAAACATGTTTTTTTTTTTTAGTTAAACAATTAGTGTGTAGGTGATTAAACATTGTTCTAATTTTTTTTATTTTTTTCACGAGTCAGGAAATATTATAAATTGGATTCAATTTATAATATTTCCCAGCACTGGTCACTAGATGGAGCAATTCCCAAAATTGCAGCATTGCATGTGGTAAAGCAACCACATTGCTTTATGCTGCAAAATTGGGAAAAAATCCCTCGCTCTAGTGAGCTCTCAGAATCCCCCCCTCCTTTATCCTGGCTAGTGCCGGGAGAAACGAGGGGTTTGAACGGTCTAACCTCCTACACTGTGTGTCGCCGTTTTTTGAGCTAACACACAGTGTAGAAGGTTTACATACACTAGTAAACACACACTGAAACACGAACATACATAGAAATCACTTACATGCTCCAGTCGCCGCCGCTCCCCCCGGTCCGTCCGCTCCGTCTGCTGCCGCTGCTCCATGTGCACAAGTCCGGAAGCCGCGACCGGAAGTAGTAATCTTACTGTCCGGCCGCGACTTCCGGTCCACAGGAAAATGGCGCCGGACACACACACACACGGCGTACACCATAGTGGATGGAACGGGCCCCATTCGCATTCCCTATGGGACTGGAGCTGCCGTATTCCATGTCTGTATGTGTCGTTAATCGACACATACAGAAATGGAAAAAAAATGGCAGCCCCCATAGGGAAGAAAAATTGTAAAAATAGAAAAAAGTAACACACAAACACACAAATAAGTATAAACGTTTTTAATAAAACCCTAACATAAAACTGATATAAAAAATATTTTTTGGGTGTCACTGTTCCTTTAAGCATAGTTTACATAAAACTAGAAAACCCCTTTAAAGCCTAAGTTCAGTGACAAAAAAA
Source organism: Rhinoderma darwinii (assembly GCF_050947455.1). Taxonomy (NCBI): domain Eukaryota; kingdom Metazoa; phylum Chordata; class Amphibia; order Anura; family Rhinodermatidae; genus Rhinoderma; species Rhinoderma darwinii. The sequence goes on along the minus strand of NC_134687.1, from coordinate 126,566,133 downwards.
CATGTGACTGATGTAACAAATATAAAACTGCATGTAACATGATTGCAGTCAGGTCCGGCCTTAGGATAGATGGCGCTCCATGCAAAATTATCTTTCGGCGCCCCACCCCATCATAAAAAAATGCCCCATTTAAAAGTATAATCCCTCCCCCCCCACAGTACAATGACCTATATAGTGTTCCCACACAGTATAATGCCCCTTTAGTGCCCCCATACAGTATAATAATATTTAATAATATAATATAGCCCCTTCAAGAACACAGTATTTTGTTCTCTAATTGTGCCCGCACAGTATTACTCCCCTAAGTGCCACATACAGTATATTGCCCCCTGTAGTGTCCCTACACAGTATTATGTCCGCTTAGTGGCCTCCACAAAGTATAATGCCCCCCTCTCATGGCTGCCACCTCCCTGTAGACAGTGCCATAATCCCCCACCTCCTCCTTGTAGACAGTGCCATAATCCCCCTCCTCCTCCTTGTAAACAGTGCCATACATCCCCCACCTCCCCCTTGTAGATCGTGCCATACAGCCCCCCACCTCCCCCATGTAGACCGTGCCATACAGCCCCCATACTCCCACTTTTAGACAGTGCACCAAACAAATATTTTTTTACTCACCTAGGCCCCGTTCCCACTACGAACTGAGCTGTTCCACGACAGGATCCTTGCGTAGTCCGGTGTGATTCTGTAGCATAATACAGAGTTTCGCAACCTTTTTGGACTCGAGGCACCCCTGGAAAAAAAAAAAATCCTCAGGGCACCCCTACCAAATTATTTTTTGAGAAAGACCGTCAACGGCTAAAAACAAGCACTACACTCTTAGGGTATGTTCAAACAGCGTTTTTTGTAAGGCAGAAAAAATCTGCTTCAAAATTCCTTCTGGAATTTTGAGGTAGATTTTGAATTAACAGCGTTATTTGATGGGTTTTTTTGCATTTTTTAAGACACTGAAAGTAATGCAAATGACGCAGACAAAAAAGCGCTCCAAACAAGCGCCGTAGATATTTTCTGCGTCCTTTTATAGGTCAGGTGGAAACCACTTGAAGACCATCAGCCTGCCACTCACAGTAAAATGACCATCAGCCCACCACTCACAGTAAAATGACCATCAGCCCGCCACTCACAGTAAAATGACCATCAGCCCGCCACTCACAGATTCCCCCTGTACATAGTGCCACACAGCGCCCTGTAGATAGTGCCACACAGCCCCCTCGTAGGTAGTGCCACACAGCCCCCTCGTAGGTGGTGCCACACAGCCCCCTCGTAGGTGGTGCCACACAGCCCCCTCGTAGGTTTTGCCACACAGCCCCCTTGTTGGTAGCGCCACCCCCCTTGTAGGTAGTGCCACACAGCCCCCTTGTAGGCAGTGCCACAGAGCACCCGCTTCCTGTTGATAGTGCCACTGTAGCTCCTTGAAGGCGAGGAATCCCCCTGTGGCCGGGGATTCCGTTCCTGGACGGAGCGTTTGTTGTCTCTGTCCATATAGTTGCCGACGCTGTGACCAGGGATTCCACTGGATTCCGCTCCTGGATGGAGCGCTTGATATCTCTGTCCATTTATGGACAGTGACGTCAAGGGCTTCTCCTGGAGTGGAATCCCCGGTCACAGGTCAGCAACTCTGTGGACGGGGATTCCGCCTCAGGAGTTTCCCCTGATGTCACTGTCCATATATGGACAGAGATATCAAGCGCTCCATCCAGGAGCGGAATCCCTGGCCACACGGCGCAATAGATAGCAGTGGCGCTAGTACAGTGGCGCTAGTAGATAGCAGAGCAGGGAGAAACCTCCCTGCTCTGCTATAGTATTCAATAGTATCTGTGGCACCGCCGGCCATGGGGGGGGAGGGCCTCTCATGCCCGGTGTCGCTGCTAGCAGCCGCTATTGCTGCTACAGCGGTAGAGATGCCACTGAGCGAAGAAGCCCTCGGGCGGAAAGGTAGCCTTCTGAAACAATCAGGGGAAGGGAGCAAGCGCAGCGCTCCCTTCCACCTGCTGGAGTGATGTGCCCTGTGCAATGGCACAGGTCGCATATCCCTAGGGCCAGCCCTGATTGCAGTCATATTGTAATGCCGCTTTCTGCTCCAAATGATTTCCTCCTATCACCAGCTATCAAATTACATCACTTCCTGTCTCAGTGACTACAGATTATTTCTTCTAACAGACCTAATTGTCTTGGTCACAGAAAATAATTCAGATAGGAGCCTGGGAGAGAAAAGGGCAGGGAGCCTCCACCCACCAAGCTATAAGCAGTGATGGAAGATGGCTCCAAGTCCTGGCTAAATTGGGAGGACAGAGATGGAATGCAGATAGGTAGATCATAGTATTGTAGTTTGTAAGGCTGGCAAAAGACATATGTCCATTCAGTTCAGTCTATTATGCTGCAGTGTTGATCCAGAGAAAAGCAAAACCCCAATGAGGCAAAAGCCAATGTTCTTCATCTTAGGCAAAAATTCCTGAATCATATATTATTACACTCAAGAAAGGCGCTCAGGCCGCTATTAAACTTTTTCAGTGAATTCACCATAACAACTTCCGCTGCCATTGAGTTTCATAGTTTTACTGCTCTTACAGTAAAAAATCCCCTTCTATGTTGGTGTATAGACCTTCTTTTCTCTAGACATAGTTGCAGTCCTGGGTAAAAATTGATCATGAGAGAGATGTAGATGAGAAAGATGAGATAGGAGTTTTAGATGTTTATAGATGGTAATAGAGATTTATATATGTTTATATTTGGAACATTAAACCTTCTGGAACCGCATGTTATCTGTAACAGGGCTCTTCCAACTACTGTCATGTGTCAGAAGTACAGTATTCGTCAGTATCCGTCATTCCCATGGACTTTGAATGGAGTGGCAGCGCTCATGCTCAATCGCCGCTCCATTCAATGTCTTCCTCACTGCGGTCGAGCATCCTGTGGATACGTAATAATTAATGACTCTGGGAAAACCCCTTTAATAAATTAGGCACCTTTTACTCCAGCGTGTCTTAGATTTAGGTCGGGTTCACGCGTAGCGTAAATACTGCAGAATTTCCGCTATGGATTTAGTTGTGGAAAATCCGCAGCATAATACAGTTGCAACAGAGTGGATGACATTTGAACAAGTCTGATTCACATGCTGCATTAATGATAAGCGGAAAAAACACTCATAAATTAAGCTGTGGTGCGTTTTTTTTTAATCCGCAGCATATCAACTGTATTTGCGTAATCACTGCTTTTTTTGTTGCGGGTTTTCCCAATTTAATTCAATGGGAATGGGGAAAGTAAAACCTGCAACAAATAGCAGATGTTGCGATTTTTGTGGTGGAAAAGCTGCAATTCCGCTGCAAAAAAACGCAACTCAGAAAAAAAAAATCTTATACTTACCCAGAATTCTGTGCTTCTACGTCCAGGCCGACCTCATCGGATGAAACGTCATCACAGGAGGCCGGGCTGCACAATGGCAGAGGGACGTGTTGCCATGAATATGGGTAAGTATGAAACTTTATTTTTTTTATGTGCAGTTTTCCGCAGCAGACATTCCGGCCAAAGAACTGCACCACAATCTGGTGCGGTTTTTCGGCCAGAATTCCCTGCGGCGACCAAGGCGGATACACTGTGTGCTTTTACACAGCCTATCCACCCAATGTGAACATACTCTAAAAAAAACAGTGAAACGCCAGTCTTAGGGTATGTGCACGCGATAACTGCAATTACGTCTGAAATTACGGAGCTGTTTTCAGGAGAAAACAGCTCCTGAATTTCAGACGTAATTGCATGTACTCGCGTTTTAAGGGGCGTCTTTTACGGACGTAATTTGGAGCTGTGATTCATTGGAGTCAATGAAAAACAGCTCCAATAACGTCCCAAGAAATGTCCCTCACTTCTTTTGACGAGGCTGTAATTTTAAGCGCCGTCTTTTGACAGCGACGCGTAAAATGACAGGTCGTCGCCACAGTACATTATAGCCAATTGAAAGTAATGGGCAGATGTTTGCCAACGTATTGGAGCTGTTTTTTCACACGTAATTCGAGGCGTAAAACGCCTCCATTACGTCTGAAAATAGGTCGTGTGAACCCAGCCTTAAGAATTTCACCCCCAGTATATTGGTACAGAAGGAGACTACTGTGACAAAAGGTACTGAATGAAGATCATAAGGGTATGTGCACACACAAAATCAAAAACGTATGAAAATATGTTGAAAACAGCTCCCTTGAAAACAGCTCCTGATTTTCAGACGTCTTTTAAGCCAATCGCGTTTTACGCTGCGTTTTTCTACGGCCGTTTTTGGAGCTGTTTTTCTATTGAGTCAATGAAAAACGGCTCCAAAAACGGCTCAAGAAGTGACATGCACTTATTTTTCGCGGGAGTCTTTTTACGCACTGTTTTTTGAAAATGAGGTGTAAAAAAAATGCCCCGTCGGAACAGAACGCCGTATTTCCCATTGAAATCAATGGGCAGATGTTTGCATGCGTTCTGCTTCCATTTTTTAAGGCGTTTTTCGAGGCGTAAATGCCTCGAAATACGCCTTGAAAACACTACGTGTGCACATAACCTAAGGGTTTGGATTAACTTATTCTTGTGATAGACATTTTTAAAATATATGGTATGCTATATTACAAATTTTCTTTTACTGTTTCAGCTGGTTTTTCTAGTTTGCTCCTGCTAAATAGTTATTGTTTCTTTATTCTTTCCTTAGGCCTAATGCACTTGACCATGGTTTTTTGTCCGTGTGCTATCCGCAATTTTGCGGATAGCACAAGGACCCATTCATTTATCTGGCCCCATGACACACGACTATGATATTGATGGATCCATGTGCGGGGCGTGAATCTGGGCCATAAAAACTCAGGAAATTTAATTTTATTGTCCGTATTTGCGGATCATGTGAACTACTCAGGTGGTTAGGACCAATTCCAGCCTGTCTTTTTATTTTTGTGTATCTGTGAATACTGATAATACACGGATGCACTACGGAAGTTTTTTTTGTGGACAAATGGACTGCACATACAGACAATGGATCCGCGGGTTTGCAGACCGCAAAATTACCATGGTCGTGTGCATTAGGCCGTAAAGAGGCAAAAGGAATATTTGATGAAAAATTCAGTGCTATTGACAGACATCTCATTAGACCAGGGATGGGGAACGTCTGGCCCGTGGGCCGTATAAGGCCCGCAGAATCATTTGGTCAGCTCTGGCCTCACTCAGACCACACTCCTGCCCCGTCATTCGCTACTTGGCTCCGTCAGCGGCGGTTTGAGTGAGGTCAGTGTATGCCGGCCCAAGAGTAGATCAGTCCGGTCACCTGACCTGAGTCAGTGAGGTCAGGTGACTGGACTGTGCCGGCCCAAGAGTGGACCAGTCTGGTCACCTGACCTGAGTCAGTGACGTGAGGTCATGTGACTGGACTGGTCCACTCCCGGGTCGGCACAGTCTAGTAATCTGGCCTTATTGGCCATGCAATTTTTACAGGTATACACGTTAAAAACATGTATTTCAACTGTAAAAATTGTAGAGTGCTATACAGACCCCCCTGTAGACAGTGCTATACAGCCCCCCCTGTAGACAGTGCTATACGTTGTCTGCTCCTTGCTTCAGCATCCAGGAAGCGGGACCAGTGGGGTGAGGGCTGTGTGGCTACGGGGGCCAATGCAGGCCCCCCAAGTTTAGGGGCCCGGTCGCAATTGCCACTGTTGCGACCCCTAGAGCTACGCCACTGTATACAGTAGCCTATGGCAGAGCAGGGAGATACACTACCGTTCAAAAGTTTAGGGTCACTTAGAAATTTCCTTATTTGTGCAAGAAAAGCACAGTTTTTTTCAATGAAAATAACATTAAATTAATCAGAAATACACTCTATACATTGTTAATGTGCTCAATGACTATTCTAGCTGCAAACGTCTGGTTTTTAATGCAATATCTACATAGGTGTATAGAGGCCCATTTCCAGCAACCATCACTCCAGTGTTCTAATGGTACATTGTGTTTGCTAACTATGTTAGAAGGCTAATGGATGATTAGAAAACCCTTGTGCAATTATGTTAGCACCGCTGTAAACAGTTTTGCTGTTTAGAGGAGCTATAAAACTGACCTTCCTTTGAGCTAGTTGAGAATCTAGAGCATTACATTTGTGGGTTCGATTAAGCTCTCAAAATGGCTAGAAAAAGAGAGCTTTCATGTGAAACTCGACAGTCTATTCTTGTTCTTAGAAATGAAGGCTATTCCATGCGAGAAATTTCCAAGAAACTGAAGATTTCCTACAATGGTGTGTACTACTCCCTTCAGAGGACAGCACAAACAGGCTCTAACCAGAGTAGAAAGAGAAGTGGGAGTCCCCGCTGCACAACTGAGCAACAAGACAAGTACATTAGAGTCTCTAGTTTGAGAAATAGATGCCTCATAGGTCCTCAACTGGCAGCTTCATTAAATAGTACCCGCAAAATGCCAGTGTCAACGTCTACAGTGAAGATGCGACTCCGGGATGCTGGCCTTCAGGGCAGAGTGGCAAAGAAAAAGCCATATCTGAGAATGGCTAATAAAAGGAATAGATTAATATGGGCAAAAGCACACAGACATTGGACAGAGGAAGATTGGAAAAAAGTGTTATGGACAGACGAATCGAAGTTTGAGGTGTTTGGATCACACAGAAGAACATTTGTGAGACGCAGAACAACTGAAAATATGCTGGAAGAGTGCCTGACGCCATCTGTCAAGCATGGTGGAGGTAATGTGATGGTCTGGGGTTGCTTTGGTGCTGGTAAAGTGGGAGATTTTACAAGGTAAAAGGGATTTTGAATAAGGAAGGCTATCAATCCATTTTGCAACGCCATGCCATACCCTGTGGACAGCGCTTGATTGGAGCCAATTTCATCCTACAACAGGACAATGACCCAAAGCACACCTCCAAATGATGCAAGAACTATTTAGGGAAGAAGCAGGCAGCTGGTATTCTATCTGTAATGGAGTGGCCAGTGCAGTCACCAGATCTCAACCCCATAGAGCTGTTGTGGGAGCAGCTTGACCGTATGGTACGCAAGAAGTGTCCATCAAGCCAATCCAACTTGTGGGAGGGGTTTCTGGAAGCATGGGGTGAAATTTCTCCCGATTACCTCAGCAAATTAACAGCTAGAATGCCAAAGGTCTGCAATGCTGTAATTGCTGCAAATGGACCATTCTTTGACGAAAGCAAAGTTTGAAGGAGAAAATTATTATTTCAAATAAAAATCATTATTTCTAACCTTGTCAATGTCTTGACTATATTTTCTAGTCATTTCGCAACTCATTTGATAAATATACAGTGAAGGAAATAAGTATTTGATCCCTTGATGATTTTGTAAGTTTGCCCACTGTCAAAGACATGAACAGTCTAGAATTTTTAGGCTAGGTTAATTTTACCAGTGAGAGATAGATTATCTAAAAAAAAAAAAAGAAAATCACATAGTCAAAATTATATATATTTATTTGCATGGTGCACAGAGAAATAAGTATTTGATCCCCTACCAACCATTAAGAGTTCAGCCTCCTCCAGACCAGTTACACGCTCCAAATCAACTTGGTGCCTGCATTAAAGACAGCTGTCTTACATGGTCACCTGTATAAAAGACTCCTGTCCACAGACTCAATTAATCAGTCTGACTCTAACCTCTACAACATGGTCAAGACCAAAGAGCTTTCTAAGGATGTCAAGGACAAGATCATAGACCTGCACAAGGCTGTAATGGGCTACAAAACCATAAGAAAGACGCTGGATGAGAAGGAGACAACTGTTGGTGCAATAGTAAGAAAATGGAAGACATACAAAATGACTGTCAATCGACATCGATCTGGGGCTCCATGCAAAATCTCACCTCGTGGGGTATCCTTGATCCTGAGGAAGGTGAGAGCTCAGCCGAAAACTACACAGGGGAACTTGTTAATGATATCAAGGCAGCTGGGACCACAGTCACCAAGAAAACCATTGGTAACACATTACGCCGTAATGGATTATAATCCTGCAGTGCCCGCAAGGTCCCCCTGCTCAAGAAGGCACATGTACAGGCCCGTCTGAAGTTTGCAAATGAACATCTGGATGATTCTGAGAGTGATTTAGAGAAGGTGCTGTTGTCAGATGAGACTAAAATTGAGCTCTTTGGCATTAACTCTACTCGCCGTGTTTGGAGGAAGAGAAATGCTGCCTATGACTCAAAGAACACCGTCCCCACTGTCAAGCATGGAGGTGGAAACATTATGTTTTGGGGGTGTTTCTCTGCTAAGGGCACAGGACTACTTCACCGCATCAATGGGAGAATGGATGGAGCCATGTACCGTCAAATCCTGAGTGACAACCTCCTTCCCTCCACCAGGACATAAAAAATGGCTCGTGGCTGGGTCTTCTAGCACTACAATGACCCGAAACATACAGCCAAGGCAACAAAGGAGTGGCTCAAAGAGAAGCACATTAAGGTCATGGAGTGGCCTAGCCAGTCTCCAGACCTTAATCCCATCGAAAACTTATGGAGGGAGCTGAAGATCCGAGTTGCCAAGCGAAAGCCTCGAAATCTTAATGATTTACAGATGATCTGCAAAGAGGAGTGGGCCAAAATTCCATCTAACATGTGTGCAAACCTCATCATGAACTACAATAAACGTCTGACTGCTGTGCTTGCCAACAAGGGCTTTGCCACCAAGTATTAAGTCTTGTTTGCCAAAGGGATCAAATACTTATTTCTCTGTGCACAATGCAAATAAATATATATAATTTTGACTATGTGATTTTCTTTTTTTTTTTTTTTTATATAATCTATCTCTCACTGGTAAATTTAACCTAGCCTAAAAATTCTAGACTGTTCATGTCTTTGACAGTGGGCAAACTTACAAAATCAGCAAGGGATCAAATACTTATTTCCTTCACTGTTAGGGCAGATTCACACGAACGTTGCGTTTTTGCGCGCGCAAACAACGCAGCGTTTTGCGAGCGCAAAAACCATTTGACAGCTGCGTGTGTCATGCGTGTCTGATGCGCGGCTGCGTGATTTTCGCGCAGCCGGCATAATAGAGATGAGGCTTGTTGACGCCCGTCACTGTCCAAGGTGCTGAAAGAGCTAAATCTTTCAGCACCCTCGACAGTGAATGCCGAACACAACAGCGAAAAACCTGTAAAAAAAAAAGATAAAGTTCCTACTTACCGAGAACTTCCCGGCCGTTGCCTTGGTGACGCGTCCTTGGTGACGCGTCCTTGGTGACGCGCCTCTCTTGACATCGGGCCCCACCTCCCTGGATGACGCGGCAGTCCAAGTGACCGCTGTAGCCTGTGATTGGCTGCAGCCTGTGCTTGGCTGCAGCCTGTGCTTGGCCTGTGATTGGCTGGAGCTGTCACTTGAACTGAAGTGTCATCCCGGGAGGTCGGACTGCAGGAAGGAGACAGGAGTAATCGGTAAGTTAGAACTTCGGGTTTTTTTACAGGTTCATGTATTTTGGGATCGCAAGTCACTGTCCATGGTGCTGAAACAGTTTAACTCTTTCAGCACCATGCACAGTGAATGTCGCCCGACGTCGCGGACCGGAAATTTTTTGGCCGGGTTCGGCCAAAACGAGTTTGGCCGAACCCGGTGAAGTTAGCTTCGGTTGTCGGGGTTCGCTCCTCGCAAAGACACTCCGTTTGGATGCTTGGAAACAGAAAAGCACGTGGTGCTTTTCTGTTTCCATTCATCCTTTTGACAGCTCGTGCGCTGTTTCAGTCGGTTCGCACGGAAGTGAAAACCACGCGGCCTACACGCTGCCAAATCACGCTCGTGTGAATCCCCCCTAAGTGTGAGTTTTCATGGAAAACACAAAATTGTCTGGGTGAACCCAAACTTTTGAACGGTAGTGTACCTCCCTGCTCTGTCATAGTGTTCAATAGTGTCTGCATCCGAAGGACGCAGACACTATTGAATGTGGTGTCGCTACTGCTGTAGCAGCCATAGCGGCTGCTAGTGGAGCCTCCGGGCATGGGGGGGCCGTGCAGGCTGCCGGCATGGGCCCCCTCATACCGCTGGCCCCGCAACAGCCGCTATGGCGGCTACAACAGTAGTTACGCCACTGTAGACAGTCTATTAGCTGCCAGTTTTGTAATGGTACAGCTGCAGAACTATGTAAATATAATTTTATTTTATTTCCGTTGAAATGTCTGGCCTCAGTACCCATCTCCTGCAGTTGAGTTTCTCAAATGTATTTTGCTTTGAATATTGCAATATTCATTAGCTTTGATATGTCCATTTATCTTGCTTGTCTATGTAGTCGTGCTAGCTGGGAGTTTGTGTGCACTGTCTTCCTTATAATACATTATTTATATAATTTATAGTAAATAATAAAGTGCATACAAGCTATCAGATACAGACACCCACAGACAAGTAGTATAAAATATGGATTGTAACACAAACACGGATAGTTCTGCTTGTCTGTTATGTATATACATAGCCTATAAAAGAAGGTCAATTAACACTTTTTATTAGAAAAATACCAAAAAATACTTTATTTGACTACAGAAAACATAAATACAGAGTCCTAAATAAAAACGAATCATACAATGCATAAAAAGGTGTCTATCTAGGCAAGCAGCATATATATCAAAGAGTATGGTAATGGTATGTAACCAGAGAGATGGATAAATGTTTCAGAATTCATACAGATTTAGGCTGGGTTCACACGTGGCGGAATTTCACTTAAATTCCGCTGCGGACACTCCGCAGCGTTAATCCGCAGCGGAGCCGTTTGTCCATTGACTTACACTTTAATTTAGCAGTGTTCGTTTAGACGAGGCGTAAAATTCCGCTGCGGAGCATAGGCTGCGGAGCGGAATTTGGTGTCCGCAGCATGCTCTGTCTGTTGCGGAGCAGTGGCGGACTCATGGCGGAATTTCTCCATTGACTTCAATGGAGATTCTAATTTCCGCAATGAAGTCCGCAGCTGTCATGCACATGTTATGTGTGCTGCGGATGCGTCTTGCTTTTTTAACTTGACATTTCTTCATTCTGGCTGGACCTATGTATTTCTAGGTCTACAGCCAGACTGAGGAAGTCAATGGGGCTCCCGTAATGACGGGAGCGTTGCTAGGAGACGTCAGTAAGTAGTCACTGTCCAGGGTGCTGAAAGAGTTAAGCGATCGGCAGTAACTGTTTCTGCACCCGGGACAGTGACTACCGATCCCAATATACATCTATCTGTAAAAAAAAATGAAGTTCATACTTACCGAGAACTCCCTGCTTCTGTCTCCAGTCCGGCCTCCCAGGATGACGTTTCAGTCTAAGTGACGGCTGCAGCCAATCACAGGCTAATAACAGGCTGCAGCGGTCACATGGACTGCCGCGTCATCCAGGGAGATCGGCCTGGATGCCGAAGGAGGGACGCGTCACCAAGACAACGGGCGGTAAGTATGAAATTCTTTGACTTTCACAAGGGAAAGTGCTGTCCCTTCTCTCTATCCTGCACTGATAGGGAGAAGGGAAGTACTTTTACCGCAGTCCGCAGCAGCTAGTCCGCATCAATTTACTGCACATTTTGTGCAGATCCGCAGCAGAATCTGCAACGCAGATTCTGTGCGGCATTGATGCGGACAGTTGCGGAGGAAATCCGCCACGTGTGGTCATGCCCTTTTATAGGGAAAATACCCATGCATGGAAAGAGGACCAGGGATAAAACAAAATTATAATGTTACAAAAGACACCAATCTGTCTGAATAATGTAAGAATCCCTGAAAAATGAACTATAATATCAAAGAATACTACAGTGAAAAATAGTGTATTACCGTGTTAGCCGGAAACAATATGCAATGTTAAATACTTGTGTGTCAAAAAAGACAAAAGTATAGAAGGTATGATACCTTTATTGGCTAACCATAAAAGTTCTATATGCAAGCTTTCAGAGCGCAGATGCCCCTTCGTCAGGCGATTTACAAATAAATGACTGAGAATGACTGAGAAAAAAAACACGACATTTAAGATACACAAAGACAATTAGAGCATAAGGAAAGACAAAAGTATTGTAGGTATTGTACTACTTGTCTTTGTGTAATATCTTAAATGTTGTGCTTTTTTCTGTCATTCATTTGTTAACTCTCCTGATGAGGGGGCCTGTGCACTCTGAAAGCTGCATATAGAAATTTTATGGTTAGCCAATAAGGGTATGTGCACACGACCTATTTTCAGACGTAATGGAGGCGTTTTACGCCTCGAATTACGCCTGAGAAGACGGCTCCAATACCTCGGCAAACATTTGCCCATTGCTTGCAATGGGTCTTACGATGTTCTGTGCAGACGAGCTGTCATTTTACGCGTCGCTGTCAAAAGACAGAGCGTAAAATTACGCCCGTGTCAAAAAAGTGCAGGACACATCTTGGGACGTAATTGGAGTCATTTTTCATTGACTCCATTGAAAAACAGCTCCAATTACGTCCGTAATGGACGCCGCGAAAAACGCATGCACTTGTAAAAACGTCTGAAATTCAGGAGCTGTTTTCGCCTGAAAACAGCTCTGTAATTTCAGATGTATTTTGGTTTGCCGTGTGAACATACCCTTAAGATATCATACCTATTATACTTTTGTCTTTTTTGACACAGAAGTATTTAACATTGCATAAAGAATACTACAAATAGCCTGACACATTTGTATTAAAGATGCAAACCTACCCATGTTACAGCTCCTGCACTAGGGAGACACCACACCCAACTCGCGTTTCGTCGGGATGCCTTCGTCCGGGGGTGGTGCCACTCCAGCGGAGGCTTCTATTTACAGGAGATCCGTCCAATCTGGTGAGAGAAGAGTTTCTGTTAAGAATAGGATGGCCTATGTGTGGCGTCATGTGCTGGGTGTAAAGATGTCCGTCGATCTACTTCCAGCCATCCCGATAAAGACACACTGTTAGGGTATGTGCACACGACCTCTTTTCAGACGTAATGGAGGCGTTTTACGCCTCGAATTATGCCTGAAATATGGCTCCAATACGTCGGCAAACATCTGCCCATTTCTTGCAATGGGTCTTACGATGTCTTGTGCAGACGAGCTGTCATTTTACGCGTCGCTGTCAAAAGATGGCATAGTGACATGCAGAAATGAATGCAACAAATCTGCTGCATGTAAATTCACCTAACGAATAAAATTTGAGAAAAAAGGGAGCGTCGTAAATCTCTCAAATTTCTCTAAATATGCACAACAAATGCAAATAAAAACGTCAACAAAAATTTATTAAAAACAGCAGCACAAGTATCTTGATGAATATATTACGGGGGGGGGGGGGGTCGATGAGAGAAAAACGCCTAAAAAAACACAACTAGAGCACAACTAGCGAAAATATGCCACTGAGATCAAAAACACGTGTAAACATGCACAAACAATAGGAATTAATATTTTTCATCTTACTCAAGGAAAACGATCCCAGAATTCAGCTTTCATTAAAAAATACTTTGTGCATAAGCCCAGTCTTTGGCACTAAATGTAAAAATATCTCCTAGGATACATATACCAGAGTACCAGAGGGATGACTTTTGTTGTTTACCACTTTAGAAATATTTGTCACTAGTGGATGCAGGTGACATACAGCTCGGTCTTTTGTCCCCATAGGCAGAACAGCTTGTTCAGGTCCCAGAGGTAGAAACACCTGACTGACTTGTTTTTTGAAGGCTACGCCTATGTTGGGGCTGTTACTTGTTACTAGTCGTGTATATACACTTTGTGCCTGTAATATCACTTAAACCTTACAAAATCTCGCTGTGAGAAGGCTTACAGATGAAACTGTTTTCCGAGTTTATCATTTGGCACAGCTCAACATGATATTCTGATGTTTTATCTGTGGATTTACATAGGACTGCAGGTAAACCTACGAAGTAATCTTAAAGGGGTTGTCTAGTTATAAGAAATTGATGGCCTATCCTCAGGACAGACCATTGATATCTGATCGGCACGCCCGCCAAACAGCTGTTTTGTAGGGGCCACAGCGTTCATGCAAGTGATGCTTCCCCTTCATTATGGTCACCGCTGGTACTGTGAATTGCCAACAGATAGAATTATGTAATCACATCTTATATATTAGCAATTACACAAGTTATGTAACAAAGTAGTTAGAAAGGATTTATGACTTGAAGTTTCTTATTAGGTCTGTAAATATGAGAATGCAGCATGTCTAGGAAAGGTAATATATATATATATATATATATATATATATATATATATATATGTATGCCCAGAGCATCACACTGCCTCTACTGGCTTGTCTTTTTCCCATAGTGCATGGTGTAAAAGAATTTGTGATATATCAGACCAGGCACCTTCTTCCATTGCTTCATGGTCCAGTTCTGATGCTCACATGCCCATTGAAGGTGCTTTCAGTGGTGGACAGGGAGAACTCTGACCAGTCTTCAACTCCGCAGCCCCAAACGCAGAAAGCTGTGATGCACTGTGTCCTGAAACCTTTCTGTCATAGCCAGTATTTACATTTTCAGCAATTTGTCTACAGCAGCACTTCTAGACATCTAGCCATCACAATTTGGCCACGTCAAATTTGCTCCGGTTATTATGCTTGCCCAATTTTCCTGCTTCCAACACATAAACTTCAAGAAATTACTGTTCACTTGCTACCTAATATATCCCACTCCTTGACAGACGCCATTGTACCAAGATAATTCATGTTATAAAGTGCAGTGTATAAAGGAGTGCACATACATTGATTCAGAAAAGAGCCTATTTGCACTGGAGTACAAAGTTCTTCTAGATATATTAGTTGAGGTTGAGCAGGCATTGCATTCTACATGTGCATGTTATATACCATCTAATATACTACTATATTATTATACTACACACATAATGCCAAGTTTTAAGTAAACTAAGTCACTCCCGTTGCTGGGCAGGTCCTGATAGTCAGGAAACAAGGTACAGCGAGTACTAAGACCTTCCACGACATGGCACCCAGAATCAGAGTAAGGCTGGATTCACACGAGCACAGCTTTTTGCACGCGCAAAAGGCACTTGACAGCTCCGTGTGTCAGCCCTGTATGATGCGTGCTTTTCGCGCAGCCGCCATCATTATGACACTCCGTTTGGATGTTTGTAAACAGAAAAGCACGTGGTGCTTTTCTGTTTTCATTCATCCTTTTCACAGCTGTTGCGCGAATCACGCTTGTCCCACAGAAGTGCTGAATAAGCCCTAAGGCTACATGCACAGGAGCGTTTGTACTCTGCGGCCCGTAAGCAAAGTATCTGCAAAACACGGACAGCATACGTGGTTTTCACAAAGACAAAATCTTGAATGGGCTAGACCGAGCCACAAACACTAACATGAATATGACGTGCTCTGGGTTTTGTGGCCCGGTTCCAGGGTCCCATGAAGAACACGATAGAGTGCATGGGGCCATAGTTCTGAATGGGTCAGTTTGCTATCTGTTAGGGTATGTTCACACGGCAACCTCCGTTACGGCTGAAATTACGGAGCTGTTTTCATGAGAAAACATCTCCGGAATTTCAGACGTAATGGCAAGTGCAGGCGCTTTTCGCTGCGTCCATTACGGACGTAATTGGAGCTGTTTTTCCATGGAGTCAATGGAAAACGGCTCCAATTACGGCTCAAGAAGTGACTGGGGCACTTCTTTGATGCGGGCGTCTTTTTTACGCGCCGTCTTTTGACAGCGGCGCGTAAAAAAAATTACCGTCGGCACAGTACATCGTAAAACCCATTCAAATGAATGGGCAGATGTGTGCCGACGCTTTGGAGCCGTTTTTTCGGACGTAATTCGCGGCTAAAACGCCCGAATTACGTCTGTAAATAGGGTGTGTGTACCCAGCTTTAAAAGAAAACAACGGATAGCACACTGACAAAAACAACAGTCATGTGCATGTAGCCTAAGGCTGGGTTCACACTGTTTTTTGTTGCGTTTTAGCATGTTTTAAATTTTTTTTGTTTTGGTAGTTCATCAACCAAAGCAAAAAAAAGCATGGTAGAAACAAAAACGCACAGCGTGAGCCCAGCCTTAGGGGTTTACTGAACTTTGCAACCAGTCAAAAATAAAATTTTGCAGCATTATTGAGGGTATGGCCACATGGAATGGCCCTGACACGGTCGCAACGTGGCTAACAAGCGCGTCGGCACCATGTTCAGTGCAGCTGTCAAACAGCCTGTTAGTGGCCGCATGTTAACACGGGTAAACCGTCCCTTTATCTGCAAAATTGTGCGGCCATGAATTAATACACCCTTTATGGCCGCACGATTTTGCAAATTACAACAACTTACCCCCCTATTCATTCTCTATGGCAGCGCCGGAAAAAGCCGAACACTGCACTCGGCTATCTCCGGCGCTCCCTTAGAGAATGAATGGAGCAGCAGCGAGCATGCGCATGTAACCGGAATACCCCTTAACGAGGTATGTGACAGCCACTCCTACATAGTGCCAGCGCGGATGATGGCCGCGTTGCGAACGTGTCAGGGCTGCTCTGTGTGGCTGTACCCTTAGAGTTGATGTATTTTAGCTCTTCTCTTCCAATCAGCATTGCTCATAGCGTTCCCAGCAATGCATATTGACTATGTAAGGTGTGCCCCAAACCCACTCACTAGAGATGAGCGAACCGGGACAACCGAACCCGGTTTCGGTCCGAACTTCAGGAAAAGTTCGGTTCGCAGCGAATCCGAACTTTACCGGGTTCGGCCGAACCCGTTTTGACCGAACCCGGCTACATTTTGGCGCCTGCCACATGTTACATCTAAAATGGAGGATTACAGAAGATCACCTGACATCAGGCTACCCCATAATGCCTTGCAAACGGCTCTCCCAGCCTATCGGGAGGCAGCATAGGGGCGGGCTCAAGCCTGCAATAAAAGTCTATGCACGGAGCTCAGCGGCCATTTTACAGACAGGAGCTGTAGGAATAGCATCTCTGTGCAGTAAGGGAAAGCTTTAGGAATCTAAAAGGCAGGAATTCAGAAATCGAAGGGGCTCATCCACTACTCACTACTCAGCCAGTGTGTGAATACGCTTTTATAAGGGGCTCATCCCCGTTGCATCCAACTTGCAATACAGGCAGCCTAGTAGTACTATAAGGCCCAGCATTCCCTGAGTGCACTGCAGCGAGGCTGATTGAAATTCTCATTCATTGCCATTTGCCAAGCCAGTGTCCGTGTGTGAATACGCTTTTAAAAGGGGCTCATCCCTGGAATAACAATCCAACTTGCCATACAGGCAGCCTAGAAGTACTACAACGCCCAGCATTCCCTGAGTGCACTGCAGCGAGGCTGATTGAAATTCTCATTCATTGCCATTTGCCAAGCCAGTGTCCGTGTGTGAATACGCTTTTAGAAGGGGCTCATCCCCATTGCATCCAACTTGCAATACAGGCAGCCTTTGTAGTAGTGGTAGTAGTAGTACTACAAGGCCCAGCATTCCCTGAGTGCACTGCAGCGAGGCTGATTGAAATTCTCATTCATTGCCATTTGCCAAGCCAGTGTCCGTGTGTGAATACGCTTTTAAAAGGGGCTCATCCCTGGCCGTTATTAACAGGATAACAATCCAACTTGCCATACAGGCAGCCTAGAAGTACTACAACGCCCAGCATTCCCTGAGTGCACTGCAGCGAGGCTGATTGAAATTCTCATTCATTGCCATTTGCCAAGCCAGTGTCCGTGTGTGAATACGCTTTTAAAAGGGGCTCATCCCTGGAATAACAATCCAACTTGCCATACAGGCAGCCTAGAAGTACTACAACGCCCAGCATTCCCTGAGTGCACTGCAGCGAGGCTGATTGAAATTCTCATTCATTGCCATTTGCCAAGCCAGTGTCCGTGTGTGAATACGCTTTTAAAAGGGGCTCATCCCTGGAATAACAATCCAACTTGCCATACAGGCAGCCTAGTAGTACTACAAGGCCCAGCATTCCCTGAGTGCACTGCAGCGAGGCTGATTGAAATTCTCATTCATTGCCATTTGCCAAGCCAGTGTCCGTGTGTGAATACGCTTTTAGAAGGGGCTCATCCCCATTGCATCCAACTTGCAATACAGGCAGCCTTTGTAGTAGTGGTAGTAGTAGTACTACAAGGCCCAGCATTCCCTGAGTGCACTGCAGCGAGGCTGATTGAAATTCTCATTCATTGCCATTTGCCAAGCCAGTGTCCGTGTGTGAATACGCTTTTAAAAGGGGCTCATCCCTGGCCGTTATTAACAGGATAACAATCCAACTTGCCATACAGGCAGCCTAGAAGTACTACAACGCCCAGCATTCCCTGAGTGCACTGCAGCGAGGCTGATTGAAATTCTCATTCATTGCCATTTGCCAAGCCAGTGTCCGTGTGTGAATACGCTTTTAGAAGGGGCTCATCCCCATTGCATCCAACTTGCAATACAGGCAGCCTTTGTAGTAGTGGTAGTAGTAGTACTACAAGGCCCAGCATTCCCTGAGTGCACTGCAGCGAGGCTGATTGAAATTCTCATTCATTGCCATTTGCCAAGCCAGTGTCCGTGTGTGAATACGCTTTTAAAAGGGGCTCATCCCTGGAATAACAATCCAACTTGCCATACAGGCAGCCTAGTAGTACTACAAGGCCCAGCATTCCCTGAGTGCACTGCAGCGAGGCTGATTGAAATTCTCATTCATTGCCATTTGCCAAGCCAGTGTCCGTGTGTGAATACGCTTTTAGAAGGGGCTCATCCCCATTGCATCCAACTTGCAATACAGGCAGCCTTTGTAGTAGTGGTAGTAGTAGTACTACAAGGCCCAGCATTCCCTGAGTGCACTGCAGCGAGGCTGATTGAAATTCTCATTCATTGCCATTTGCCAAGCCAGTGTCCGTGTGTGAATACGCTTTTAAAAGGGGCTCATCCCTGGCCGTTATTAACAGGATAACAATCCAACTTGCCATACAGGCAGCCTAGAAGTACTACAACGCCCAGCATTCCCTGAGTGCACTGCAGCGAGGCTGATTGAAATTCTCATTCATTGCCATTTGCCAAGCCAGTGTCCGTGTGTGAATACGCTTTTAGAAGGGGCTCATCCCCATTGCATCCAACTTGCAATACAGGCAGCCTTTGTAGTAGTGGTAGTAGTAGTACTACAAGGCCCAGCATTCCCTGAGTGCACTGCAGCGAGGCTGATTGAAATTCTCATTCATTGCCATTTGCCAAGCCAGTGTCCGTGTGTGAATACGCTTTTAAAAGGGGCTCATCCCTGGAATAACAATCCAACTTGCCATACAGGCAGCCTAGTAGTACTACAAGGCCCAGCATTCCCTGAGTGCACTGCAGCGAGGCTGATTGAAATTCTCATTCATTGCCATTTGCCAAGCCAGTGTCCGTGTGTGAATACGCTTTTAAAAGGGGCTCATCCCTGGAATAACAATCCAACTTGCCATACAGGCAGCCTAGTAGTACTACAAGGCCCAGCATTCCCTGAGTGCACTGCAGCGAGGCTGATTGAAATTCTCATTCATTGCCATTTGCCAAGCCAGTGTCCGTGTGTGAATACGCTTTTAAAAGGGGCTCTGAAATGTCTGGGAAAAAAAAGGTTGTGAAAGGACGGGGTAGAGGAAGAAACACCCATGCCGTCTCCTCTTCCAGTCCAAATGTTGGATCTGTTGGTGCCAGACCCAGTAGCAGCATTTGTGGCACAAGACATGTGCCCAGTTCCACTAGTAGCAGCTGCCATGTGCCTGCTAGTAGTAGTATCAGCAAGCCAGACTTGTCCATCTCCTCCGGTGGGCGGGTTACTTTAGACAATACGGCCATTGTGGACTGGTTGGCTGGCTCGCGGTCATCTCAGCAGGAAGACTCTGACGATCTGGCTTCAAGCCAGGTTTCGTTGGATTCCAGATCCTCTACAGTTCCTTGGCACGGTGACAGTAGTAATATAGGTATTTCTAGCGTTTCCATTCCATCATCTATGTCTTCGCTCCCCCTTCCTAGCGGGAAGCCATCTTTCCTGAGAGTCCTAAGAGACATCTCCTCGGGTGCGAAGGAAGATACTGAACAACATAGTGATGATGATGATTTGTTTTCCGCGAGTCAGCCAACGGAGTGTGTTGCGGCGGTGGTGGAGGTGGAAGCGGTGACCGAGACGCATAGCTGCGGTAGTGGGGGTGTTGGTGGTGGTAGCCGTGGTGGCAGACGCAGTAATGAGGGGGGGCATGGAGCCCGCCATGATGTCACATCACATTCACAACACAGTGACAGAAGTGGCGGGGATGATGAGGAAGGCTATGATGATGATGTTGTTTTAGACAGGACGTGGGAACCAGGTGACGAGGTGATGACGGCGTCAGAGGAGGAGGGTAGTAGTGGCGGCACTGGATGTGATAAACAGCCAAGCCGAGGTAGGGGCAGAAGTCAATCTGCAAAACGTTGCAGCGGTAGGGTCAGCTCAGGAGCCGGTGACGGCGACACAGATGCTGGTGTAGGTTCCCGAAAAAAGCCTGCCAGACAAGGGGCAAGCTCGGGTGGTTGTGGTGGTGGTGGTGGTGGTGGACGTGGTACTACCTCTTTACGGTACTCTGCCGTGTGGCAATTTTTCTGTACCTTCCCAGAGGAGGAAAACATGGCACAGTGCCGTATCTGCAAGCAGAAAGTAAGGCGTGGGCAGGGCAGCAATGTAGGAACTACTGCTCTACGTAAACACATGGAACGGCATCACAAGGCCATGTGGGACAATCAACATGCCCCACCATCATGTACATCTAATGAAGACCCCTCTTCCGCTGCTGCTGCTGCTCCGAGTCCCTGTCATCTAAGTAGTAGCCAGGCCTTATCCACCATGTCGTTGTCATCATCATCATCACTGTCATCTAGTGCTCCTCCTATGTCCCGTCAGTTATCCATTACGGAATCGTTGTCCAATAAGCAACAATATATACCCAGTCATCCACTTGTCGTGCGGCTTAATTCACACCTGGCAAAGTTGTTGGTGGTGCAGTCGCTGCCATACCACCTGGTCGACTCCGCCGGCTTCAAGCAATTGATGGCGTGCGCTCAGCCTAGGTGGCGAATACCTAGCCGACATTACTTCTCCAAAACAGCTGTCCCTGCCTTGCACAAGCATGTGGAGGAAAAGGTGTCCAAGTCCTTGCAATTATCCGTGTGCAGCAGGGTACATGCCACCGTCGACACGTGGAGCAGCAACTATGGGCAGGGACAGTACATGTCTTTCACGGCCCACTGGGTCAATATTTTGCAGTCCGATGCACCACCGCAGCAATGCCAGGCATTACCACCTCCACGCTTGTATGTTTCTAGTTCAACTCCGGACACCAGGCGCCTACCATCCTTCTCCTCCTACTCCTCCTCCTCCTCCTTGCCTTCCTCCTTGGAGGTCTTCCCGTCCCCGACAGGACACAGCGTATCTTCCACTCCTCCTCCCTCCTCTTTTCATAGGTGCAAGGTGAAGCGCCACAACGCTGTCTTACACCTGCTGAGCCTGGGCGAGAAAAGCCACACAGGGCAGGAGCTGCTGCTGTGCATCAAGGAGGAAATCGCACGCTGGCTGTCTCCTCTGAAACTCACACTGGGCAATGTTGTCTCTGATAACGGCAAGAACGTTGTGGCTGCACTGCGTCTAGGTCACCTGACACACGCTCCTTGCATGGCACATGTGATCAATCTGGTCATAACACGCTTCTTAAAGTCATATGTTGGTTTGAAGGGTGTGCTGGCCATGTCCAGGAGGGTTTGCGTTCGCTTTAGACGTTCGTATGCATTTAAGCACGCCCTCCTGGACTTGCAGCGTCAAAACAATCTCCCAGAACACAGCCTGATTTGCGACGTTCCAACACGATGGAATTCCACCCTGCACATGTTGGACCGTCTGTACGAACAGCGGAAAGCCGTGAATGATTTCCTGATGCAGCAGACGGGCAGCGTTTGGAGCCAGTGTAATTTCGAGCTCAGGCACTGGCAGCTGGTTAGAGACGCATGTCGCGTTTTGAGGCCCTTTGAAGAGGCCACACGATTTGTGAGCCGTGACGCTAGCGGAATGAACGATGTTATGCCGCTGATATTCATTATGGAGCAAACGCTCACAGCGATGATTCAGCAAAGGATGGAGGAAGGATCACATCTGGCTATGGATGTTGAGGAGGAGGAGGAGGATGAGGAAACAGGACCTGAAGAGGAGCTGGATTTGGAGATGGAATCACAGGAAGGGATAGGGGACGAGGCAGCCGCACAACATGACAGTGATGGTGGTGATGACGAGTCTGACGACGACCTTGATGATGGACAACCATGGCAGTATGGGGCGGAGATGGAACCAACCGGGCCCTCTGAAACGCTGGCCAGGATGGCGAGCTGTATGCTTCGTTACTTGCGCGCTGACTGTCGTATTGTTAGCATGAAGCAAAGAGATGACTACTGGATAGCCACACTTTTAGACCCTCGGTATAAAGCCAGAATGGGGGAGTTTTTTGCGCCTTCCGAGAGGGAGGCAAAATTGGCTTATTATAGAGAGAAGCTATGCAGCCAGCTTGTCATGGCTTTCAAACGGCAGACACCCGCTGCAAGCATGTCTGACCGGGGGGCCACTCTCCGCTCCCCACTGTCTCATCGTTCCACCGCCTCTGGCAGAGCTACCTCTGCAATAGGCGGCAGCCGTGGCAGCAGCGGCAGCAGCAGCAGCAGCAGCAGCCAATTCAGTTTGGAAAATATGATGACAACATTTTTACATCCAATACCCCGACCTGACACACATCGTAGCACTAGTCACCAAAGGGATGTTCACCATCTCCAGGTGCAGCACCTAAACAACCAGGTTCACTCGTACTTGGACTGTGCCCTTTCTCCGTCAGAAATGCTGATCCCAGACCCCATGGACTTCTGGGTCAGCAGATTGGATCATTGGCAAGAACTGGCCCAGTTTGCCATGGGTGTACTGTCTTGTCCACCCTCCAGTGTAGCGTCAGAGAGGGTATTCAGCGCAGCAGGGGGCTTCGTCACCCCTAAGCGAACAAGATTGTCCGCCAACAGCTTGGAAAATCTCACGTTTCTGAAAATGAATCAAGCGTGGATCGGTGAGGATTTTAAAACCCCTGTGCCTGATGCCACTGATTAGATCTTACATTGCTGCTGCTGCTGCCGCCTGCTACTGCCGCCTGCTACTATGGGATTCTGTCCTGTCCACTCTTTTTTTAATGTGCCGCTGTTGGTGCTGCAGCTGCTACTACTTCTACCACCAATCCACCCCAGTGCCGTCTGCTACAAGCAGGCCTGCCCCACCAGAGGGCTTTGTCCTGTGACTCTCCAGTCTCTTTTTTTAATGTGCTGCTACTACTGCTACTACTGCTTGCACCCTTGCTGTCTGTGTTGGCTAGTACCTCTACTACCACCAATACACCTACACTGCCATCTGCTACAAGCAGGCCTGAGGCCTGCCCCACTACAGGGCTTTGTCCTCCTGTGACTGTCCAGTCTCTTTTTTTAATGTGCTGCTACTACTGCTACTACTGCTTGCACCCTTGCTGTCTGTGTTGGCTACCTCGGCTACTACCAGTCTACCACCAATACACCTCCACTGCCGCCCGTCTGCTACAAGCAGGCCTGAGGCCTGCCCCACCACAGGGCTTTGTCCTCCTGTGACTGTCCAGTCTCTCTTTTTTTTAATGTGCTGCTACTACTGCTACTACTGCTTGCACCCTTGCTGTCTGTGTTGGCTACCTCTAATACCACCAATACACCTACACTGCCGCCCGTCTGCTACAAGCAGGCCTACCCCACCACAGGGCTATGTCCTGTGACTGTCGTCCAGTCTCTTTTTTTAATGTGCTGCTGCTACTACCAGTCCTACCACCCTTGCTGTCTGTGTTGGCTAGTCTACCTCTACTACCACCAATACACCTCCACTGCCGTCTGCTACAAGCAGGCCTGAGGCCTGCCCCACCACAGGGCTTTGCCCTCCTCTGACTGTCCAGTCTCTTTTTTTAATGTGCTGCTACTACTGCTACTACTGCTTGCACCCTTGCTGTCTGTGTTGGCTACCTCGGCTACTACCAGTCTACCACCAATACACCTCCACTGCCGCCCGTCTGCTACAAGCAGGCCTGAGGCCTGCCCCACCACAGGGCTTTGTCCTCCTGTGACTGTCCAGTCTCTCTTTTTTTTAATGTGCTGCTACTACTGCTACTACTGCTTGCACCCTTGCTGTCTGTGTTGGCTACCTCTAATACCACCAATACACCTACACTGCCGCCCGTCTGCTACAAGCAGGCCTACCCCACCACAGGGCTATGTCCTGTGACTGTCGTCCAGTCTCTTTTTTTAATGTGCTGCTGCTACTACCAGTCCTACCACCCTTGCTGTCTGTGTTGGCTAGTCTACCTCTACTACCACCAATACACCTCCACTGCCGTCTGCTACAAGCAGGCCTGAGGCCTGCCCCACCACAGGGCTTTGCCCTCCTCTGACTGTCCAGTCTCTTTTTTTAATGTGCTGCTACTACTGCTACTACTGCTTGCACCCTTGCTGTCTGTGTTGGCTACCTCGACTACTACCACCAATACACCTCCACTGCCGCCCGTCTGCTACAAGCAGGCCTGAGGCCTGCCCCACCACAGGGCTTTGTCCTCCTCTGACTGTCCAGTCTCTTTTTTTAATGTGCTGCTACTACTGCTACTACTGCTTGCACCCTTGCTGTCTGTGTTGGCTACCTCGACTACTACCACCAATACACCTCCACTGCCGCCCGTCTGCTACAAGCAGGCCTGAGGCCTGCCCCACCACAGGGCTTTGCCCTCCTCTGACTGTCCAGTCTCTTTTTTTAATGTGCTGCTACTACTGCTACTACTGCTTGCACCCTTGCTGTCTGTGTTGGCTACCTCGACTACTACCACCAATACACCTCCACTGCCGCCCGTCTGCTACAAGCAGGCCTGAGGCCTGCCCCACCACAGGGCTTTGCCCTCCTCTGACTGTCCAGTCTCTTTTTTTAATGTGCTGCTACTACTGCTACTACTGCTTGCACCCTTGCTGTCTGTGTTGGCTACCTCGACTACTACCACCAATACACCTCCACTGCCGCCCGTCTGCTACAAGCAGGCCTGAGGCCTGCCCCACCACAGGGCTTTGCCCTCCTCTGACTGTCCAGTCTCTTTTTTTAATGTGCTGCTACTACTGCTACTACTGCTTGCACCCTTGCTGTCTGTGTTGGCTACCTCGACTACTACCACCAATACACCTCCACTGCCGCCCGTCTGCTACAAGCAGGCCTGAGGCCTGCCCCACCACAGGGCTTTGTCCTCCTCTGACTGTCCAGTCTCTTTTTTTAATGTGCTGCTACTACTGCTACTACTGCTTGCACCCTTGCTGTCTGTGTTGGCTACCTCGACTACTACCACCAATACACCTCCACTGCCGCCCGTCTGCTACAAGCAGGCCTGAGGCCTGCCCCACCACAGGGCTTTGCCCTCCTCTGACTGTCCAGTCTCTTTTTTTAATGTGCTGCTACTACTGCTACTACTGCTTGCACCCTTGCTGTCTGTGTTGGCTACCTCGACTACTACCACCAATACACCTCCACTGCCGCCCGTCTGCTACAAGCAGGCCTGAGGCCTGCCCCACCACAGGGCTTTGCCCTCCTCTGACTGTCCAGTCTCTTTTTTTAATGTGCTGCTACTACTGCTACTACTGCTTGCACCCTTGCTGTCTGTGTTGGCTACCTCGACTACTACCACCAATACACCTCCACTGCCGCCCGTCTGCTACAAGCAGGCCTGAGGCCTGCCCCACCACAGGGCTTTGCCCTCCTCTGACTGTCCAGTCTCTTTTTTTAATGTGCTGCTACTACTGCTACTACTGCTTGCACCCTTGCTGTCTGTGTTGGCTACCTCGACTACTACCACCAATACACCTCCACTGCCGCCCGTCTGCTACAAGCAGGCCTGAGGCCTGCCCCACCACAGGGCTTTGTCCTCCTCTGACTGTCCAGTCTCTTTTTTTAATGTGCTGCTACTACTGCTACTACTGCTTGCACCCTTGCTGTCTGTGTTGGCTACCTCGACTACTACCACCAATACACCTCCACTGCCGCCCGTCTGCTACAAGCAGGCCTGAGGCCTGCCCCACCACAGGGCTTTGCCCTCCTCTGACTGTCCAGTCTCTTTTTTTAATGTGCTGCTACTACTGCTACTACTGCTTGCACCCTTGCTGTCTGTGTTGGCTACCTCGACTACTACCACCAATACACCTCCACTGCCGCCCGTCTGCTACAAGCAGGCCTGAGGCCTGCCCCACCACAGGGCTTTGCCCTCCTCTGACTGTCCAGTCTCTTTTTTTAATGTGCTGCTACTACTGCTACTACTGCTTGCACCCTTGCTGTCTGTGTTGGCTACCTCTAATACCACCAATACACCTACACTGCCGCCCGTCTGCTACAAGCAGGCCTACCCCACCACAGGGCTATGTCCTGTGACTGTCGTCCAGTCTCTTTTTTTAATGTGCTGCTGCTACTACCAGTCCTACCACCCTTGCTGTCTGTGTTGGCTAGTCTACCTCTACTACCACCAATACACCTCCACTGCCGTCTGCTACAAGCAGGCCTGAGGCCTGCCCCACCACAGGGCTTTGCCCTCCTCTGACTGTCCAGTCTCTTTTTTTAATGTGCTGCTACTACTGCTACTACTGCTTGCACCCTTGCTGTCTGTGTTGGCTACCTCGACTACTACCACCAATACACCTCCACTGCCGCCCGTCTGCTACAAGCAGGCCTGAGGCCTGCCCCACCACAGGGCTTTGTCCTCCTCTGACTGTCCAGTCTCTTTTTTTAATGTGCTGCTACTACTGCTACTACTGCTTGCACCCTTGCTGTCTGTGTTGGCTACCTCGACTACTACCACCAATAAACCTCCACTGCCGCCCGTCTGCTACAAGCAGGCCTGCCCCACCACAGGGCTTTGTCCTGTGACTGTCGTCCAGTGTCTTTTAATGTGCTGCTACTACTCACCCTTGCCAATAAAAAGGGTCAATTTTTGGAGGGCTTGTGAAAAGCCATTGCTTGTTGCTTTTACATCCATGTATGGAAGAACCCCGGCAGGCATCTGCCAATAAAAAGGGTCAATTTTTGGAGGGCTTGTGAAAAGCCATTGCTTGTTGCTTTAATGCTTTTACATCCATGTATGGAAGAACCCCGGCAGGCATCTGCCAATAAAAAGGGTCAATTTTTGGAGGGCTTGTGAAAAGCCATTGCTTGTTGCTTTAATGCTTTTACATCAATGTATGGAAGAACCCCGGCAGGCATCTGCCAATAAAAAGGGTCAATTTTTGGAGGGCTTGTGAAAAGCCATTGCTTGTTGCTTTAATGCTTTTACATCCATGTATGGAAGAACCCCGGCAGGCATCTGCCAATAAAAAGGGTCAATTTTTGGAGGGCTTGTGAAAAGCCATTGCTTGTTGCTTTAATGCTTTTACATCCATGTATGGAAGAACCCCGGCAGGCATCTGCCAATAAAAAGGGTCAATTTTTGGAGGGCTTGTGAAAAGCCATTGCTTGTTGCTTTAATGCTATTACATCCATGTATGGAAGAACCCCGGCAGGCATCTGCCAATAAAAAGGGTCAATTTTTGGAGGGCTTGTGAAAAGCCATTGCTTGTTGCTTTAATGCTTTTACATCCATGTATGGAAGAACCCCGGCAGGCATCTGCCAATAAAAAGGGTCAATTTTTGGAGGGCTTGTCAAAAGCCATTGCTTGTTGCTTTTACATCAATGTATGGAAGAACCCCGGCAGGCATCTGCCAATAAAAAGGGTCAATTTTTGGAGGGCTTGTGAAAAGCCATTGCTTGTTGCTTTTACATCCATGTATGGAAGAACCTCGGCAGGCATCTGCCAATAAAAAGGGTCAATTTTTGGAGGGCTTGTGAAAAGCCATTGCTTGTTGCTTTTACATCCATGTATGGATGAACCCCGGCAGGCATCTGCCAATAAAAAGGGTCAATTTTTGGAGGGCTTGTCAAAAGCCATTGCTTCTTCTTTTACCACCTTATATGTATGAACCCTGGCAGGCATCAGCCGCCTAAAATGGTAAATTTTTGTACCTTTTTTAACAATGCATTAAGCATACAACATGCACAAGTGCAGTGGTTTCTGTTAGTTATCTCCGTGTCCCATCCGTTTTCCTAGAGCCATACATGTTGGCGTAACTTTGACACCAACTTTGCATTAAAGACAGCTCAAAAGTACTTGGATACACTCATGGGTGACCTAAGAGTGTTATACAGGGCTTCTAGGGCTTTAAAACAGTGTTATACACGATTTTTAGGGGCTTTCTTGTATTACAGGTTCGGTCAGAACTAGTTCGGTCCGAATCGAACTTTTGCACGAAATTCGGCGAACTTGCCGAACCGAACTTTTCATAAGTTCGCTCATCTCTACCACTCACGTATATATGTTAAGCAATGTTCAGTTTAATGTTATGTGCCTGTGTATCTTTTTTGCGGGACTACGTAAGAGGAGCTGAGTTAAGCCTCTACAGTAGACTTTGGTATTTTCCAGCATGTAGGGCAGTGTGCATTACGCGGTCCATTAGTATGTCATGTGACCTTTATTTTGGCGCACGGTGTGTAACATGCTATGAGTCAAGAACCTAATGTTATCTTATATATTGCAAATATATAACCCCAGCACACACAGAGATACGCAAAAGATCCAGATGCAAACAAATTTAAGTTTTATTGCAACAAAAGATGGTAAAGTTGAGGTGGAAAGCGACTTGGTAAAGACGTTTCGGCTGAACCTCGGCCTTTGTCACGGTCGCTGTAAGACGATATCACTGGTATGGGTTGTCCGCCGGATATTCCCTGTGTGTGAGACAGAGGAAGTCAGAGGTTAGTCATGGAGAACTTCAGGGGACTTTCAGTCCCCTGTTCTCCTTATCGCTGCCAGCGATCACACATGTATCCCCTATCCTGTGGATAGGGGATACATGTCTTTTATTAGGACACACTGTAAGTCACATTTTTTTGGGAGGGGGGACGTTGTATGGCGTTCCCTACAGGGGGGGGGGCTGTATGTCGTTCCCTATAGGGGGGGGGACGCTGTATGGCGTTCCCTATAGGGAGGGGGACGCTGTATGGCGTTCCCTATAGGGGGGGGACGCTGTATGGCGTTCCCTACAGGGGGGGACGCTGTATGGCGTTCCCTACAGGGGGGGACGCTGTATGGCGTTCCCTACAGGGGGGGACGCTGTATGGCGTTCCCTACAGGGGGGGACGCTGTATGGCGTTCCCTACAGGGGGGGACGCTGTATGGCGTTCCCTACAGGGGGGGGACGCTGTATGGCGTTCCCTACAGGGGGGGGACGCTGTATGGCGTTCCCTACAGACCCCCCCTGTAGGGAACGCCATACAGACTCCCTGTAGGTAACGCCATACAGTCCCCCCTGTAGATAACGCCATACAGTCCCCCCTGTAGGGAACGCCATACAGTCCCCCCTGTAGGGAACGCCATACAGTCCCCCCTGTAGGGAACGCCATACAGTCCCCCCTG
This sequence comes from Rhinoderma darwinii, assembly GCF_050947455.1. NCBI lineage: Eukaryota > Metazoa > Chordata > Amphibia > Anura > Rhinodermatidae > Rhinoderma > Rhinoderma darwinii. Next base: position 126,536,713 of record NC_134687.1, on the reverse strand, counting down.
TAGGGAACGCCATACAGTCCCCCCTGTAGGGAACGCCATACAGTCCCCCCTGTAGGGAACGCCATACAGTCCCCCCTGTAGGGAACGCCATACAGTCCCCCCTGTAGGGAACGCCATACAGTCCCCCCTGTAGGGAACGCCATACAGTCCCCCCTGTAGGGAACGCCATACAGTCCCCCCTGTAGGGAACGCCATACAGTCCCCCCTCTAGATAACGTCATACAGCCCCCCTCTGTAGATAGCGCCATACAGTCCCCCCTGTAGATAGCGCCATACAGACCCCCTGTAGATAGCGCCATACAGCCCCCCCCTGTAGATAGCGCCATACAGTCCCCCCTGTAGATAGCGCCATACAGTCCCCCTGTAGATAGCGCCATACAGCCCCCCCTGTAGATAGCGCCATACAGCCCCCCCTGTAG